>NC_066556.1:8946906-8984406 GCF_024679095.1 Eriocheir sinensis
AAGGTAGGAAGGGGAGAGGAGGATAAACACAGTAGAGAAAGGGAAGGACAGAGAAAGAGGGAAAGAGAAAGAGAGATAGAGAGCAAAGGAAGGGAAAATATGAAAAGGAAGGGAAGAGAAGGGATAGGTGAGAGCAAGTGAAAGGTGAACAGGAAGGAAAGAGGATAGATAAACAGTTAGGAGAAGATGTGAAAGTAAGATATCAAAAAGCAAAAGAACAATGAGATAAAACTATATAAACTCTGATGATTAGCAACTTTAAGAGGGTTTGTATACTTGAATGAAGGAGGAGAAAGGGAAGGAAAGAAAGGAAAGGAGAAGACATGCACTGAAGACGAACATGGAGAGAGAGAAGGAATGGATGTAAGGGGAGGAAGGCAAATACAGGGAGTGAGTGTGCAGAAAGGAAGGAAGGGAAGAAGAGAAGAGAAGGGACGGGGCGGGACGGGACGGGACGGGAAGGGAAGGGAAGGAAATGAGATGAAAAAGGAGGGGAAGGGAAAGGAAGGAAATGAAAGAGATGAGAAAGGAAGGGAAGTGAAGGGAAAGGAGAAGGAACGGGAGAAGAGAGAGGGAAGGAAAGAGGGAATGGAAGGAAGGGAAGGAAAGGGAAGTGAAAAGAAGGGAATGAAAGGAAGGGAAGGGAAGGGAAAGGAGAAGGAACGGGAGAAGAGAGAGGGAAGGAAAGAGGGAATGGAAGGAAGGGAAGGAAAGGGAAGTGAAAAGAAGGGAATGAAAGGAAGGGAAGGGAAGGAAAAGCAAGAGAAGGGAAGGGAAGAGAGGGGATGGGAAGGGAAGAGAAAGGAAAGGAAGAGAAGGGAAGGGAAGGGAAGGGAAAGGAATGGTAGGGTAGGGAAGGGATGGGAGAAGGGAAGGGAAGGAATGGAATGGAATAGGATGGGATGGGAAGGGAAAGAAAGAGAAGGGAATAGAAGGGAAGAGAAGGAAAGGGAAGGGAAAGAAAGGAGAGGAGAAGAAGCGAAAAGGGAAAGGAAGGGGATGGAAAGGAAGGGAAGGGAAGAGAAAGGAAGGAAAGAGAAGGGATGGGAGAAGAAGGGAAGGGAAGGGATGGGATGTGAAGGGAAGGGGAAAAGAAGGGAAGGGATGGGAGGAGAAGGGAAGGGAAGGGAATGGATCTGAAGGGAAGGGCAAAGAAAGGTAAGAGATGGGAGAAGAAGGGAAGGGAAGGGATGGGATGTGAAGGGAAGGGGAAAGGAAGGGAAGAGATGGGAGAAGAAGGGAAGGGAAGGGATGGGATGTGAAGGGAAGGGGAAAGGAAGGGAAGAGATGGGAGAAGAAGGGAAGGGAAGGGATGGGATGTGAAGGGAAGGGGAAAGGAAGGGAAGAGATGGGAGAAGAAGGGAAGGGAAGGGATGGGATGTGAAGGGAAGGGGAAAGGAAGGGAAGGGATGGGATGGGATGTGAAGGGAAGGGGAAAAGAAGGGAAGGGAAGGAAGGGAAAAGAGAAGGGACGGGAAAGGGCGGAAGAAATGCGAAGAAAGTGAAAGGAAAGAAAATGATATGCAAAAGAAATTAAAGCCAAGAAGATGAAAGTGAAAGGGAAGGAAGGAAAAGAAGAGTGAAGTGGAATGAAAATGATGATACAAGTTAAGAAAAAAAAACCGAAAAATGAAACAGGGGTAAAGAAAAGAGGGAAAGAAGAGTAATAAGCAAATAGATGAAAAGAGGAGAAAATGGATGAAAGAAAAATGAAGAGGAGAAAAACAAGAAAACGAGAGAAAGGAATATTGACAAAAAAGACGAGAGGAATAAAAGAGATGAGTATAAAGATAGGAAGCGAAGAGGGAGAGAAAAAAAAGGAAAAATGAGGATTAAGAAAAAAAAAAAAAAAAGAAAACAGAAGCATAAATCCCTCTCCCCTCCCTCCTCCATTCCCCTCACTTTTCCCCTCATCTTCCCTTCTTCTCCTCCTTCCCCAATCCCCTTACCCTCCATTCCCAAACCTTCCTCCCTCTATAACCAAATCTTCCTTCCTCCATTCCCTTCACTCTTTTCCCTCACCTTCCCTTCTTACTTCTCCCTTCCCAATCCCCAACCATCCCTTCCATTCCCCAACCTCCTTCCCTCCATCTAAATCTTCCTTCCCTCCACGCTCCCCACGCCTTCCTTCCTCCCTCCCAAAACTTCTTCCTCCCCATCCCATCCAACACCCCGACCTTCCTCCTCCAGCATTTCCTCCCTTTCTCCCACCTCCCATGCTTCCCACCCTATTTTTATCTCTCCTCCCTCCTCCTCCTCCTTCCTCCCCTTCCATGCTTCCCACCCCATTCTATCTCTTCTCCTCCCTCCTCCTCCATAGGGCCTGAGTGGTTTGCTTATCTATGTAATTATATGCTCAACTTAATTTTTATCTCCCTCCTCCTTCCTCCCTTCCATGCTCCCACCCCTCCTATCTTTCCTCCTCCTCCCTCTGATGTTTATCCTTCCTCCCCTTCCTGCCTCCCCACCCCATTCTGTCTCCTCCTCCTCCTCCTCCTTCCTCCCTTCCATACCTCCCACCCATTCTATCTCCTCCCCTCCTCCCCACCCCACTCACTTTCCTATGCCTCCCACCCCATTCTATCTCCTCCTCCTCCCTCCTTCACTCCCTTCCATTACCAGGGGCCTAAGCCGCCGTGGTCAGCTGTGCCAAAATGTCACACGTGTCAACAACATCTGCAGCCGAGGACGTGTGGAATGGGCCCCCTCGTGTGTTTTATATAAGATCGTACGTAAGTGTGTCTTGCTTTTACTTTCAGATTTTCGTCACTTTTTTATACATATTTTTTTTTTATTTGGTTATCTTGAGGAGGTTTGCAATGCGTGAGTTTTTTTTAGACTGTTTGTTAGTGATTTATGAGACCGTACGTTTGTGTGTCTTTTACTTTCAAATTTTGGTCATTTCTTTCTTTTCTTTTTATGAGAAGGAAAGAAAAGACGAAGAATGAGACTAGAGTAAGGAAAAGGCAAGGGATGAAGAAGAGGGAAAGGTGATAAATAAGCAAATATATCAAAAGGGAAGAAAATGGATGAAAGAAAAACGAAGAGGAGAAAAAAAGGAAACGAGTGAAAGGAAAGTTGACAAAAAAGACGAAAGAAAAGAGATGAGTATTTTTTTTTTACATGAGAGAACGCGGCAAAAGGGCAAGAAAAAGAGTACAAAAAAAATCCCGCTACTCGCCGCTCCTTTTAGAATAAAAACAGGAACCAAGGTGAAAGGAAAGTTGACAAAAAAAGACGAATGAAAAAAGTTGAGTATAAAAATAGGAAGCAAGGAGGGAGAGAGAAAAAAATACGAAAAACGGGAAAAGTGGAGGATTAATGAAAAAAAGGAAGAAAACAAAGACAAATCCCCCCTCTTCCATCCTCCTTCATTCCCCTTCACCCTCGCCCTGTGTTTGTTTACTTGGAAAGGTTTGCAATTCGTACGTATTTTTGGGGGATTGTTTGCTTGTGCTTTATTTTTAGATGTTATATTTTAGTGTTTTTTCTTAATTTTACTTTCAACTTTCCGTCACTTCTTTGTATCTCTCCTTTTTTTTGTTAGCTTAAGGTGGTTTGTAATGTGTAATTTTTTTTAGGTTGTTTGGTCTTTTTTTGAAGCATTTTGCTTTAACTCATAAATGTTCGTCACTTTATGTTTTTTTGTATTTTGTTTTGGAGTGTTACTGAAGGTTTGTAATGAGAAAGTTTTCTGGGGGTTGTTTGCTCGTGTTTTTTTTTTTTTTTTGTGGTTATATTTAATGTGTTTTGCTTTAACTTATAAATATTCGTCACTTTTTATTTTTTGGTTTTTGTTTTGGATTGTTACTGAAGGTTTGTAATGTGTAAGTTTTTTGGGAGGTTGTTTGCTAGTGGATTTTTTTAGTAGTTATATTTTAGTAGTGTTTTGCTTTAACTCATAAATATTCGTCACTTCTTTATGTTTTTTTGTATTTTGTTTTGGATTGTTACTGAAGGTTTGTAATGAGTAAGTTTTTTTTCTAGATAGTTCTTGAGTATTTTTTATATTGTTTTTGTATTTACTATTCTTATTAGTAACAGTATTAAAAACAGTATCATTGTTCTCATTTTCCTTTTTCCACGTTGTTTTCTTCTTATCATTATTATTATCAGTCCTGTCTTCTTTCCATTTTCTTCTCCATATATTTATTATTTTATCACTTTCATTATTATCATCATTTCCCTTATCATCATCATCATCATCACAGGGCTAGGGGCAGTTCATATAAATAAATAAGTAAATATCGCATTGCCAAGTCAAAACAGCAAACAGTAACAAAAAGAGGAGAAGAAGAGGAGTGTATATGACCACCAGCAACAAGAGGAGAAGAGGAGTGTATATGACCACCAGCAACAAGAGGAGTCTATATGACCACCAGCAACAAGAGGAGTGTATATGACCACCAGCAACAAGAGGAGTCTATATGACCACCAGCAACAAGAGGAGTCTATATGACCACCAGCAACAAGAGGAGTGTATATGACCACCAGCAACAAGAGGAGTCTATATGACCACCAGCAACAAGAGGAGTCTATATGACCACCAGCAACAAGAGGAGTGTATATGACCACCAGCAACAATAGGAGTCTATGACCACCAGCAACAAGAGGAGTGTATATTACCACCAGCAACAAGAGGAGTCTATATGACCACCAGCAACAAGAGGGTGTATAGGAGGAGGTGACCACCAGCAAATGGAAAAGAGGAGTCTATATGACCACCAGCAACAAGAGGAGTCTATATGACCACCAGCAACAAGAGAGGAGTGTATATGACCACCAGCAACAAGAGGAGTGTATGACCACCAGCAACAAGAGGAGGTATATGACCACCACCAACAAGAGGAGTGTAGACCACCACCAACAAGAGGAGAGAGAGCACCACCACCAACAAGAGGTGTGTATATGACCACCACCAACAAGAGGAGTGTATATGACCACCAGCAACAAGAGGAGTGTATATGACCACCAGCAACAAGAGGAATGTGTATAACCAACATTTCCCAAGACAACAACACAGCAACATCACCTCAGTCGTTGCGCAACTGAGGAACGCTTTCCCAACCTCTGACATGACCAACGGAAGGAAGGAAGGAAGGAAGAAGGAGAAGAAGAAAAGGAGAAATAAAAGTAATAATAATAACGACGATGACGACTACAATAACAATGACAAAAGGCCAACGGATATCGCACTTATCTCCCACCACCACCACCACCACACACACAAAAAAAAAAGGACACAAATAAAAAGATTAATAAGTTCGTAAATAAAAAATGAGAGCGTAATGAATTACTCGAACAGGGATCAGAAAATTAAGAATTCGAGGCTTACAACCACTGTGCCAAACGAAATTTTTTATGTCGAAACAGTTACTTTACTACTACTACTACTACTACTACTACTCCAACTTCCACTACAACAACAACAACCACTACTACTACTACTACTACTACTACTACGACTACTTACTCACTCAGAAAACTAACGCAACAAGTGGTATTAGCATTTTAAGGGTGAATGTTTGTGGACGGGGTGCCGGAGGGAGGAGGAGGCGAAGGTAGAGGTTAAGAGAAGGTAAAGGGAAGGGGAAGTGAAGGAGGAACAGAGGAAGGAGAAAGAGCGAGAGGGAGGAGAAGGAAGAGGAGGGGGAGGAAGGGTGGTAGAAGAGAGGAGGATGGGTAGTGAATGAGGAAGGGAAATGAAGGAAAGAAGGAAGGAGACCACAAGGAGGAAGAAAGGGAGAGAAAGCAGTGAAAGGGAGAAAAGGGAGGCAGATAAGAAAAGGGAAATTAAGAGAAAAAGAAATAGAACGAAAAAAAGGGAAAGTGAAAATAGAAAAGTGGAAAATATGGTAAGAAAATAAAAGGCGTAAACGGGGAAAGGAAAAGAACTCAACAGATGAGGGGATCAGGAGAAAGCGGAGACGTAGGAGAGTGAAGGAAAATAACTATACTAGGCAGGTGAAAAGAAAATAACCTACCGGCAGAAGGTGGAGACAGGAAAGGAGAGGATGAGGAAAGAGGGAAAGGAGGAGGAGGAGGAGGAGGAGGAGAAGAGGAAGGAAGGAAGTAGAAGGGGGGGAAGAGGACCACAACATAACACGTATTTAACATAGCGGGAGAGTGAGAGTGAACCATTATGAGAGAGAGAGAGAGAGAGAGAGAGAGAGAGAGAGAGAGAGAGAGAGAGAGAGAGAGAGAGAGAGAGAGAGAGAGAGGAGAGAGAGAGAGAGGAGAGAGGAGAGAGAGAGAGTAATAAGAGAGAGAGAGAGAGAGAGAGAGAGAGAGAGAGAGAGAGAGGCACGCAAAGAAAGAAAGAGAGATTATTGCCCTCCCATCATTCTTCCTCTCGTTTCACCTAACATAAGAAACACTCGTCTACTCTTTCAATCAGCTTAACTCTTTGTTTGTGTTTTTCCTTCCTCGCTCTTATAGGTCAATGAGCCACCGCGGCCGCAAGGAAGGCGAGGCGACCTACAAAGGCGCGCTGGAAAGGTAACAGAGAGGTGGAGGGAAAACAACAACGAGGTGGATAAGTGATGAGCAGGAGGAAAAGTGATGGAGTGCAATATTAGGTTTCTGAGAACGATGATGATGATGATGTAGAATGATGTAGATGATGGTGATTTAACATTGGTGGTAGTTATGGAAGAATGCTACTTTTTACTATTATTATTTCTACTACTACTATACTACTACTACTAATACTACTATTACTATCAAAATTAATTAATATTACTAATATAACCACTACTAATACTACTACTACTTATTTACTACTACTATTACTACTACAACTACTACTACTACTACTACTACTACTCAATAACTACTACTACTACTAATATTACTACTACTATTATTATTACTACTACTACTACTAATACTACTACTACTAGCCATTACTAATAATGGTCATTACTACTACTACTAATACTACCAATACCACTACCACTACTAATACCACTAATAATAATAATAATAATAGTAATGATAATACTAATAATACTAATAATAGTAATACTACTACTACTACTTACTACTACTACTACTAATTACTACTACTACTACTACTAATAATAATAATAATAATAATAATAATAATAATAATAATAATAATAATAACAACACTACTACTACTACTACTACTACTACTATTACTACTACTACTACCATTACTACTAATAATACTACTACTACTACTACTATGTGTAATAATATGTATGTATGTGTAATTACTACTGATTACTACTAATAATAATAATAATAATAATAATAATAATAATAATAATAATAATAATAATAATAATAATAATAATAAGAAGAAGAAGAAGAAGAAGAAGAAGAAGAAGAAGAATAAGAAGAAGAAGAAGAAGAAGAAGAAGAAGAAGAAGAAGAAGAAGAAAAAAGAAAAAAAGAAAAAAGAAAGAAAAAGCAAAAGACGACGAGAGAGAAAAGCAAAAGAAAAAAATAGAAACGAAGAAGAAAAATGAGGGACATTCAGGTCAAGGGAGATGAGAAGACAAAGACGAAGAAAGAGAAGGCGAGGAAAAATGCAAAAGAATGATGAAAAGAAGACAAAAAAAAAGGAAAATGAAGGAGGAAGAGAAACGAACCACAAAGAACTAACTACATTCACTGATTACAACGAGAGAGAGAGAGAGAGAGAGAGAGAGTGTGGGGGGGTTAAAGCAAACAAAAAACGTGAAATAAATATGCGCGGAAAGGATCAAATGAATAGGACTTGAGGCGAGGGTGGAGGAAAAGGTTTGGGGCTGAAGTGTGTCAAGAGGTCACGGCGAGTTAGTAGTAGTAGTAGTAGTAGTAGTAGTAGTAGTAGTGGTAGTAGTAGTAGTAGCAGTAGTAGTAGTAGTAGTGGGGGTGATAGGGTGGTAGAGTTTCAGGGATGGTAGCAATAGTAGTAATAGTATTAGTATTAGTAGTAGTAGTAGAAGTAGTAGTAGTAATAGTAGTAGTAGTAGTAGTAGTAGTAGTAGTAGTAGCAGTAGTAGTAAACAGTTTTCTATATCATTAAACGACAGTAGAAGAGGGAAAGGTCATGTGTGGAGGAGGAGGAGGAGGAGGAGGATAAGGAGGAGAGAAAAAGAGCACATTTGGAATTCTGAGAAACAGGATTGGTGGAGGTGGAGGTAAACAGGAAAGAAAAGGAAAGAATGATAAAACCGGAGAAGGAGGACAGGAGAGAAGGAGATATACTGAAGGTGTAGGAGGAGGAGGAGGAGGAGGAGGAGGAGGAGAGAAAAAGAGCACATCTAGAATTCTGAGAAGCAGTATTAGTGGAGGTGGAGGTAAACAGGAAAGAAGAGAAGGAAAGAATGATAAAACTGGAGAAGGAGGACAGGAGAGAAGGAGATATACTGAAGGTGTAGGAGAAGGAGGAGGAGGAGGAGGAGGAGGAGACATTAGTTTACCTTTGAAAGGCAGCAATGTCCTTCTCCTCTCTCCTTCTCCTCCTCTCCTTCCTTCTTCCTTTCCACTTCCTCCTTCTCGTCTCACTATACATGTCAGGGAAAGAGGGAAGGAAAGGGAGATGAAGAGATAAAAGAAAAAAGAAAATGAGAGGAAGGTTTTGCGGAATAGGAAACTTTTGGAGGGAGAGGAGGGAATACAGAAGAGGGGAAAAGGGGAAAGAAGGGAAGCTAGAAGAAAAAGAGAGGGCACAGAGACGGGAGGAGAAGAAAAGTGAAATATATCGAGGCCTAGAGAAAACAGAATGAAGAAAAGGGATGAGGGGGAGAGAAATGAGTTAGAAAGGGATTTAAAGAAGAAGGAAAAAGAAGAAGAGGGGGAAGAAGGGAGGGAAAAAAATTGAAGAACAGGGAGGATAGAGAGATGAGAGGAAATAGGAAGGAAGGAAAACTGGGGAGGGAGTGATGACAAGGAAGAAAAGAGAAGAAAGAAAAAGGGAGAAAGAGGATATTATCAAGAGAAAAGAGTGGAAGAGGGAAGAAAAAGGGGGAGGGAAAGATACAAAGAAGGGAGAGAAGAGAAGGAGAAAGGAGAAGAAAGGGAAAGGATTTTTGGAATAGAAAAGTGGTTTGGAAGAAAAGAAGAAAGGGAGGAAGGGATATCAAGAAAGAGGGGAAGAAAGAGAGGAGAGGGGAGGGGAGGGCAGAGAGAAGGGAGGGAGGGAGGGGAGGAAGGGGGGTGATTACGTCAGGTTGGGCAGGTAAGCTGTGAAAAGCAGGACAGGTATAGCAGGAGGCAAGTTCAGAGGTAAGGAGTTAGGGCACTAGGGGAGGTAGAAAGTTAAAAGGGAAATTAAAGATGACTGGAAGAAAGTATGAGAGAGAGAGAGAGAGAGAGAGAGAGAGAGAGAGAGAGAGAGAGAGAGAGAAATGATAATAAGAAGTAATTATGAGGTATCAATTCCTTGCCTTATTTTCAGGTACTTTTAATGACCTCGTGGATTTAATTATTATTCGTAAAGTTCGTGAATGTGTTTATTAACGTGTCCATTTTATGCGTTTATTACTGTCTTTGGTTGTGGTATTAATGATCTACAGTTGACCATGAGCTACTGAACAAATACATATCATTATCATCTTTATTGTTATTAACTATTATCATTATTATTATCATCGTCATCATCGGTCCTCAGGTAAGCTTCAGGGACAGGTACGTAAGGCCACAGGGCAGGTGACGAGGTGAAGGTGACCACTGTTTGTGTGTGTGTGTGTGTGTGTGTGTGTGTAAAGAAGAGACTAAAAAAATAAATAATTAAAAACAAAAGAAAGAAAGGAAGGAAAGAAGGCAGGAAGGAAGGAGTGAAAGAAATGAAAGGGAAGAGGAAAAAAATAAAAAATAATAAAAAATAATGATAATAATAAAGAGAAGAAGAAGAAGGAGGAGGTGAAAGAGACGGAGGAGGAAAGGAGGAGGAGGAGGCATAGGATCTCATTGTAACTGACCTTCAACATCCTATTAAAAGAGAAAGGATTGAAGGATATCGAAGAGGAGAATTTGGAAGGCGCGGGTGATCAACAAAGGATTGGAGAGAAGGAAGGAAGGAAGGAAGGTGGGAAGGAAAGAAGAAAAGAAAGAAACAAACAACGAAAGCAGGAAAGAAGAAAAAAAGGAAAGGAGAAGGGAAGAGGAATAATAAAGGAAAATATTGGAAGGGAGAAATTAACGAAGGAGGGAAAAAAAGAAAATATGAAGAATGGAAAAAGGGAAAGAAGGAAGAAATGATTAAAGGAAGGAAGGAAGGAATAAAGGAACGTAGTTAAATAGGAATGAATGAATGATAGAAGAAGATATTGAAGGAAAAAAAGGAAAAGAATGAAGAAAAATAGGAATGGAAGGAATAAAGGAACGTAGTTAAACAGGAGGGAATGAAGGATAGAAGAAGGGATTGAAGGAAAAAAGAAAGGAAAAGAATGAAGAAAAATAGGAATGGAAGGAATAAAGGAACGTAGTTAAATAGGAGGGAATGAAGGATAGAAGAAGGGATTGAAGGAAAAAAGAGAGGAAAAGAATGAAGAAAAATAGGAAGGGAAGGAATAAAGGAACGTAGTTAAACAGGAGGGAATGAAGGATAGAAGAAGATATTGAAGGAAAAAAAGGAAAAGAATGAAGAAAAATAGAAAGGGAAGAAGAAAAGTAAAAACGAAAGGAAGAAAATAATGAAAAGAGGATAATGTGAAGTATGAAAAGTGAAAAAAATAAATGACAACAGTGAGAGCGAGGAGAAAAAAAGGGAGAAAAAAAAGCAAGTCCAAAGATGATGAAAGAGAAAGCGGTCCATGGATAGACAGTTACAAAAAAAGGAAGCAGGTAAGAAAGTCGGTTAAAAGTCAGCTAAAAAGAGAAAGCTGGAACAAGAACAAAAAAGAAAATGCTAACGAGATAAGTAGGAGAAGAAAAACATATATAGGGGAGGAGGAGGAGGAGGAGCAGGAGGGGAGAGGGAGATAGAAAGTTAAGAAAAGAGGAAGAAAAAAGGAAGAAGAAATTAGAACGAAACTGTAATGGAGGAAGTAAAAACAATACATAGAAGAGATGAAAAGAGGAATAAAGAAAATAAAAAAGGAAGAGGGGAACAAGAAAATGAAGAAGACAAAGAAACGAGAGGGCATAAAAGGAAGAAGATGTAGAAGAAAGAGAAGATGAGCAAGAAAGAATAATAGTTAGTAATAAGAAGAACGATAAAATAAAGTAAGGGAAAAAACAGTCATAAGAGAAAAAGAAAATATGATAACAGGCAAATAAAGGGAAACTGAAATGATAAAGAAAAAAAGAGATGAAAAGTGGAATAAAGAAAATAAAAAAGGAAGACATAGCTAGAGAAAGACGAGAACAAGAAAATGGAGAAAACAAAGAAACGAGAGGGCATAAAAGGAAGAAGTGGAAGAAAAAGAAGACGGGAATGAAGGAATAAGGAAGAAAAGAAAATACAACTAAAGGGAGACGAAACAAGAAGATAAAGAAAACCAAGAAACGTGATGAAAGAAAGGAAAGAAAACAAAGGCAAAAAAGAAAATAAAGAAATGAATGAAACAGGAACGAAGAAGAAAAGTAGGAAAGAAGAAGGTAACAAAGTAGAAGAAGAAAAAAACGAAAATAAAGAAAATAACAAATAACATACTACTAAAATAAGACAATGAGAAGAAAAAGTTAAAAAAAGTCAGAGCATAAAGGTAAGGTTATAGGTAAGGTAAGGGACAGGTAAGGTAAGGACACAGGTAAGGTAAGGGACAGGTAAGGTAAGGACACAGGTAAGGTAAGGACACAGGTAAGGGCACAGGTAACTAAGGGACAGGTAGACAGGTGAGGCGGGCAGGTGAGACGGCGGGAAGGTTTTCAGGACGCGTGGCCTTGTGAAGGACGGAGGGAGGGAGGAATGGAAGGAGGGACAGGAAGGAGAGGAAGGAAGGAGAGAGAGGAAGAGGGCGAGGAGAGGAGGGAAGGGTAGAGGGAAGAGGTAGGGGAGGGGCAGGAAAGAGAGGGGAGGGTAAGGAGGGGAGAGAAGGGGACAAAAGATGGGAAGGGAGAGGAAGGAACGGGAGGGGAAGGGAGGAAGGGAAAGACCGGGGGGGAAAGGAGAGACAAAGGAGATGAAGAATAGAGAGGGAAGGGAAGGGAATAGGTAGAATGGGAAGGGAGAAAAATAGTGAAGGGAGAAGAAATAAGGGAAAGGGAGGGGATGGAGGGAAGGAGGAGAAGTAAGAGAGGGCAAGGAAGGAGAGGAGACAGAGAGGGAGGGAGGAGAGAGGAAAGGCAGGGCGGGAGGTTTTAAATAAAATGGTGAAGAAGGAAAAATGAGGGCATTTGAGCTAATGAGGAGAGAGAGAGAGAGAGAGAGAGAGAGAGGAAGAGCCTGAGAGAGAGAGAGAGACATGACAGAAGGCAAATAAAATATATATCAGAACAGGCAAGGCACACACACACACACACACACACACACACACACACACACACACACACGCCACACACACACATAGTCAGTGACCTTCAGAAAAATCACCAACCACCAATACCACCACCATCACCACCAACATCAGCATCATCAACAACAACAACAACAACGAGAGAGAGTGAGAGGCACCACCTGTTGACTCTCAAGTAATTCTCTTAGACTTTAATCATCATCATCATCATCATCGTCAGTGTGTGTACCACTACTACTACTACTACTACTACTACTACTACTACCTACTACTACTACCTACTACTACTGCTACTACTACCTTTACTACTACTGCCTACTACTACTACTACTACTACTAGTACTACTACTACTACTACTGCTACTACTGCTACTAATGCTACGACTACTACTACTACTACACACTACTACTACTACTACTACTGCTACTACTACTACTACTACCACTACTAATACTACTACACTGTCTCCTTCGTCTTGCCATCTTATTAAGCAACCTCCCACATGTATATTCTCTCTCTCTCTCTCCTCCCCTCTCTCTCTCTCTCTCTCTCTCTCTCTCTCTCTCTCTCATGTTGACGCCGCCACCACCGCCACCACATACCAAAGGGAACACAAGATGTTACTACTACTACTACTACTACTACTACTACTACTACTACTACTACTACTACTACTACTACTACTACCTCTAGGCTACTACTACTGCTACTACTACTGCTACTACTACTACTACTACTACTACTACTACTACTGCTACTACTACTACTACTACTTCTGCTACTGCTACTACTACTACTACTACTACTGCTACTGTCTCCCATCAGCCTTCACAATCTTGCCTTCAATGAAATAAAGGCAACCTCCCATGTTATATTCTCTCTCTCTCTCTCTCTGTCTCTCTCTCTCTCTCTCTCTCTCTCTCTCTCTCAGAAGACTACTTTCCTCTCATGACAAATGCTTAATACTTTCTCTCTCATACAGAACGCTACACACCTGTTGACGCCGCCACCACCGCCACCACCACCACCGCCACCACCACCACCACCACCACCAAACGCCACCATCACCTCCTCCGTGCTTTTTGCTTATCACATTTAGAAAAAGGCAGGTGTATACACTCAGAAAGTGATCAGATGTGCAGATACAGGTACGAAATTAAAGAAAACAAATAATATATGCAGTTATGAGGGAAATTTCATGTTTGCTGTTAATAAGTCTTTGTTGGAGGGAACTTAATTTGCATTCCAACACACTATGTAATTAAATATGCAATTAGGAGGTGCGAGCTAATGGATTTAGTTTTTACTTTTCCATAAATATTTCATAATGGCACTGTGAACACGTAATTAATACCCATGTTTATTTATTTGTTTATTAACTATGTATTATTTCGTTATAATGAGTCTTTGAAGTTTCTAGATGCGTACATTTATCTACTAATGAGCTTAATTTTCATGTTTTTAATTTTATCATAAGAGGGCTTTGAATATGTACATAATTAATATATATGTTCAATTGTTTTTATTTACCTCTGTGTATTGTTTTGTTATAGTGAGTCTGAAATATCTGTCTCTCCGCATGTATCTACTAATGAACTTAATTTTCATGTGTATTTAATTTCATCATAAGAGGACTGTGAATACATACATAATTAATATATATGTTCAATTGTTTTTATTTACCTCTGTGTATTGTTTTGTTATAGTGAGTCTGAAATATCTGTCTCTCCCCATGTATCTACTAATGAACTTAATTTTCATGTGTATTTAATTTTATCATAAGAGGACTGGGAATACATACATAATTCATATATATGTTCATTTGTTTATTTACCTCTGTGTATTGTTTTGTTATAGTGAGTCTGAAATATCTGTCTCTCCCCATGTATCTACTAATGAACTTAATTTTCATGTGTATTTAATTTTATCATAAGAGGACTGGGAATACATACATAATTCATATATATGTTCATTTGTTTATTTACCTCTGTGTATTGTTTTGTTATAGTGAGTCTGAAATATCTGTCTCTCCCCATGTATCTACTAATGAACTTAACTTTCACGTGTCTAAATATATCATAATGGCGCTCTGAATACGTAATTACTATCTATGTATACTAATTCACCTGTGTATATATTCCTTTGCTTTGATGAGTCTGAAATATCTGTCTCTCCGCATGTATCTACTAATGAACTTAACTTTCGTGTCTAAATATATCATAATGGCGCAGTGATTACGTACTTAATATCTATGTATACTAATTCACCTGTGTATATATTCTTTTGTTTTGATGAGTTTGAAATTTCTGTGTGTACTACATTTATTTACCTTCACGCATTTGGCTGTTTTAACGAGCTTTTCTTGGAATGAATGTAATTACCACTTGTAAAACACATACACACACGTTTATTAAACAAACAGTCGATATAGTACGCAGTGTTAATGATGGCACCCCTACTCTTTACAAATACAGGACAATGACACTGGTAATGAATAGAAGAGTTTTATTATGTGTATTCTTTCTTATCTTTATATATATTCTTTTGTTACGATAATTTTTTTTTACGTAAGAGCATTTAATTCTCACACTCACATAATTAGTTACTTTTTTTTTTTACAACAAAGGAGACAGCTCAAGGGCAAAAAAAAAAGGAAACAATAATAAAAAAAAAAGCCCGCTACTCACTGCTCCTAAAGAGAATCAAAAGAGATGGCCGAAAGAGAGGTCAATTTCGGGAGGAGAGGTGTCCTGATACATCATGAAACACACACACACACACACACACACACACACACACACACAAGGTTATTAAGTAAACAATCAGTGCGTAAGGGCTTATAATGGCATTTTCACTCTCTTTATGAACAGCTGTGAGAAAAATAACGAACAAGGGCTTTCATCTACGCGCACCCCTCCGCCTTTACATAATTAGTCGCCGCGCTTGCAGAACATAAAAGTGAGGTGACGTTACTTGGAGACTGGAAGAGGTGAAGAACATAAAAGTGAGGTGACGTTACTTGGAGACTGGAAGAGATGAAGAACATAAAAGTGAGGTGACGTTACTTGGAGACTGGAAGAGATGAAGAACGTAAAAGTGAGGTGACGTTACTTGGAGACTGGAAGAGATGAAGAACGTAAAAGTGAGGTGACGTTACTTGGAGACTGGAAGAGATGAAGAACGTAAAAGTGAGGTGACGTTACTTGGAGACTGGAAGAGGTGAAGAACATAAAAGTGAGATGACGTTACTTGGAGACTGGAAGAGATGAAGAACATAAAAGTGAGGTGACGTTACTTGGAGACTGGAGGAGGTGAAGAACATAAAAGTGAGGTGACGTTACTTGGAGACTGGAAGAGATGAAGAACATAAAAGTGAGGTGACGTTACTTGGAGACTGGAAGAGATGAAGAACATAAAAGTGAGATGACGTTACTTGGAGACTGGAAGAGATGAAGAACATAAAAGTGAGGTGACGTTACTTGGAGACTGGAAGAGATGAAGAACATAAAAGTGAGATGACGCTACTTGGAGACTGGAAGAAGTGAAGAACGTAAAAGAGAGGTGACGTTACTTGGAGACTGGAAGAGATGAAGAACGTAAGCTTTATCTAATCATTTAGGTAACTATTTATCTATTCTATTTATCTATCTGTTTGTCTGTTTGTTAGTCATTTATTTATCTATTCAAGGGGCGTCAAGACAGATTTCTGCTTGCTAACGTTCACTTTCCTTTCTGTGATCCGATTGCTGGCTTCCTGTTAATCCTCTGTCTTCTTTTCCTTTCTTTTCTTTTTCTTCTTCACTTTTTTTTTTTGTCGTGTTAAAAAAAAAAACTTAATATACTTATGGACACACAAGAGAGAGTGACTAAGCTAGCAATGCCTCACCACCTTAATATATGCCTACACCTGCCCTCGCCCCCGCCCCCCCCCTTCCACCACCTCCACCGCCACTTGCAATAACAACAACCTCACCGCCGCCACCTACACACCAACAATTAATGTGACAGCTTTACTTACTACTCTTTCAGCCCCACTGTGTTGTCGATGATATCACCACCACCACCACCAAGAAGAAGAAGAAGAAGAAGATGAAGAAGAACAAGAAGAACAAGAACAAGAAGAAGAACAAGAACAAGAACAAGAAGAACAAGAACAAGAACAAGAACAAGAAGAAGAACAAGAACAAGAACAAGAAGAACAAGAAGAACAAGAACAAGAAGAAGAAGAACAAGAACAAGAACAAGAACAAGAAGAACAAAAACAAGAACAGGAACAAGAAGAAAAAGAAGAAATACAACAGAGGAGCAACAACAACAACAACAACAACAACAACAACAACAACAACAACAACAGCACGGACACACTAATAGCTACATTAATATCATATGGTTATCTAATCCTCCTTACCTCCACTATGGCGTTGAAAATACCTTGACATAATAATAATCACCACAAAAAAATAGTACGCAGGTCAAAAGTCACCACCACTACCACTACCAACAACAACAAACAACAACAACAACCTCACCAACAGTACGCAGCAAAGTAATTAACATCATACGGTTACCTGACTCTTTTACTTACACTTCTGTCGACAAAATAACTTTACATGAAGCTTGTCATCAAAGAAAGAACGCAACTAGGCTAATAAACCCACGCATCGCACGCCCACCTGACCTGTATCAAAACCACCACACTGAGTCAATGCTAGATATTTCTTTTATCCTTTTTTGCCTTTATTATATTTTCTAATGCAGCAGAGACAGTATTCAGGCTGCCATACCCACCACCTCAACACACCACTAACACTATCACAAGCCCTAACACTGTAGATTAATGGTATAGTTTTGTTTAGTTATCTTCTATCCTCAGTCTCTTGTCTAACGCAACAGAAAGATAGTAACTCCGTAGGGTGATATATCCATCGTCACACCCATCGCCAGCATCCCCTCACGACCTCCAACACTAGATTATTTTTTGTGTGTGTTATAGGGTTGTCTTGTCCCCTTTGGTCTTCCCTGTGATGTCTACTTAACCCGGTAGCTGCGGGGGTCATGTTTCTTAGGTTAGGTTAGGTTAGGTTAGGTTAGGTTAGGTTAAGTTAGGTTAGGTTAAAGGCCCCTCTAAGCAAAATAATGAGAAAGAATCATCACTCACGCAATCCATTTTATAATACATATCAACGCATATGTGATCAGTTTATGCATCATCTATTTTGGGAGGTTTATATCATGGCAGAAATTTGGCCCATCGCAGGTACACGGTAAAGCCACAAATTTGGCCCGTCGCTGCTACCGGGTTAACGCAACAGAGCCAGTAACTAGGTCGACATACCCTCCTCCAATACCATACTCACCACCACCATTCCTATCACCAGCACCAACACTGAAGATTAATGTTATATGTTTCTCTAGTTCTCTATGTCTCCGCGATCTTGTACAACGCAATAAAAAGACAGACAGATAGGCTGATATATCCACCAGCACCACGCCCGCCACCATCATCCTACAATAAGCTCCATCACTGTACATTATTGTCATATGAGAAGTTTGAAGGTTGGTAGAAAATATATACAGTATAAGAGAACAAGAGAGCCGTTGGATGGAAAAGAGATATCGGCACGTTAATGACACCAATTTTGACCTGGTTGCCAAGGTCATAATGTGGGTATTATTCATTTGCACAACTAACGAACCTTAAAACACTCAAATGAACAAAAAACTATCAAATGGAAGAAAAAACACCAACAATATGAAGCGCCAATAAAAATAATATTTACCCCACTCCCACCACAGCATTACCACAATCACTAACACTATAGCTTGTCCAGTCCTCTTTTGCTTTCACAGTGATGTTGAAAATGACTTGGCATGCTAAGTGACCCCAATGAAAGAAAGAAACTATCCCAAGACCTCCATAAATAAGGGCTTTCTCACACCCAAATTGCAAGCCCTCCCTTCCTTGGCCATTCCCTTGAGATGAGTTTCAACAATATTACAACCTCTCCCTTTCTCGGCCATTCCCTTGAGATGAGTTTCAACAATATTACAAGCTCTCCCTTTCTCGGCCATTCCTTTGAGATCAGTTTCAATAATATTATAAGCTCTTCCTTCCTCGGCCATTCCCTTTAGATTAGTTCCAAGACTATTACAAGCTCTCCCCTTCTCGGCTATTCCCTTGACATCAGTTCCAAGACTATTACAAGCTCTCCCTTTCTCGTCCATTCCCTTGACATCAGTTCCAAGACTATTACAAGCTCTCCCTTTCTCGGCTATTCCCTTAAAATCAGTTCCAAGACTATTACAAGCTCTCCCTTTCTCGGCTATTCCCTTGACATCAGTTCCAAGACTATTACAAGCTCTCCCTTCCTCGGCTATTCCCTTAAAATCAGTTCCAAGACTATTACAAGCTCTCCCTTTCTCGGCCATTCCCTTGACATCAGTTCCAAGACTATTACAAGCTCTCCCTTCCTCGGCTATTCCCTTAAAATCAGTTCCAAGACTATTACAAGCTCTCCCTTCCTCGGCTATTCCCTTAAAATCAGTTCCAAGACTATTACAAGCTCTCCCTTCCTCGGCTATTCCCTTAAAATCAGTTCCAAGACTATTACAAGCTCTCCCTTCCTCGGCTATTCCCTTAAAATCAGTTCCAAGACTATTACAAGCTCTCCCTTCCTCAGCTATTCCCTTGACATCAGTTCCAAGACTATTACAAGCTCTCCCTTTCTCGGCCATTCCCTTGACATCAGTTCCAAGACTATTACAAGCTCTCCCTTTCTCTGCTATTCCCTTGACATCAGTTCCAAGACTATTACAAGCTCTCCCTTTCTCGGCCATTCCCTTGACATCAGTTCCAAGACTATTACAAGCTCTCCCTTTCTCGGCCATTCCCTTGACATCAGTTCCAAGACTATTACAAGCTCTCCCTTTCTCGGCCATTCCCTTGACATCAGTTCCAAGACTATTACAAGCTCTCCCTTCCTCGGCTATTCCCTTGACATCAGTTCCAAGACTATTACAAGCTCTCCCTTTCTCGGCTATTCCCTTAAAATCAGTTCCAAGACTATTACAAGCTCTCCCTTTCTCGGCTATTCCCTTAAAATCAGTTCCAAGACTATTACAAGCTCTCCCTTCCTCGGCCATTCCCTTGACATCAGTTCCAAGACTATTACAAGCTCTCCCTTCCTCGGCCATTCCCTTGAAATCAGTTCCAAGACTATTACAAGCTCTCCCTTCCTCGGCCATTCCCTTGATATCAGTTCCAAGACTATTACAAGCTCTCCCTTTCTCGGCCATTCCCTTGACATCAGTTCCAACAATATCAAAGGACCAGACCTCATTTCCTACAAGTTTTTCCACGAGCCGCTTTTACGAGTTAATGGCCAGACTGGAGATATCAATTTCCTCTGTTAGTAATGGTATGGTTTATGTATGTCAAGAATGATGGAAATGGAAGTGAAGTCTGTGGAAATCAACAAGGAGGAGAAACTGTATAGACGCTGCTGTTTGTATTTACCTAGTTGTATTTACCTAGTTGTAGTTTTACAGGGCCTGGGCTTACGCTCGTGTGGTCCCGTCTCCGTATCTGTATTTGTCCAACTTTTCCTTTCCCTTGTTTTTAAGTTTATGTAATTGTTACGTGATGCCTCTTAACACCCAGCACGATTAACAACGCTCACATCAATACCATCACACACTGAGAATTCCTGTTATATGCTTTTCTGATCCTCTGTATCGTACTGTCGGGAATAACTTATAAATAATTGTCCCAGGAGAATAAATAATAACTAGACCAATACACCCACACCCACCACCACCACCACCACCAACAACAACAACAACAACAACACCAACAACAACAACACCATTACCATCAACAACAACAATAACAACAATACACTCCATTAACGTTATGTGCTTATTAAATCCTCATACATATCCTCCCACTCCTCCCTCCTCCTCCTCCTCCTCCTCTTCTTCCTCCCCCCCTCCTCCTCCTCCTCCTCCTCCTCCTCCTCCCCCTCCTTGTGTTGTGGGTGTACACGAGTATTGGTTTCACTTGTGTGTCACGAATAATAGAAATCTGTAACTTTTATGATCAAGGTGAGTCGAAGTGAGTGAGTGAGTCAAGGTGAGTCAGGTGAGTCACGCACGATAGGATCAAGGTGAGGAAAGGTGAGGTGAGGTGAGGGCAGGTGTGTTGGTTTGGCAAGGTGCAATGTTGTCTCGGGCATTTGCTTCATCGGATTTATTTATTTACATTTCATCACATCTAATATTTCAAGTTTATTATTTTTGTTTCTGCTTTCTCATTACATCTAACTTTTTTTTTTCTTATTTGCCTCATTTTTTTTTTTTATACATATATTTGTCATCGTGAGGGAGGTGCAATGTTTTCTCTAATATTTGCATCACCAGATTCATTTATTTATCTTAATTGATTTTGATTGTTTTTCTTTTTTGCTTCTCTTTTTTTGTTTATTTTTTCATTCTCTGCCTCACATTTTTCGCTGTATTTCTGTCATCATCTGGCAAGGCGCAATGTTGTCTCAAGTATTTGCATAATAAATTTATTAACGTTAATTGGTTCTGATTTTGAGTTCCTTTATTTTAATGTTTCTATTTGTGTTTCCTTCGTTGCCTCGTATTTTTCTTCCTTGGCAAGATGCAATGTTATCTCATAGTCTCAGGTATTTGCTTCATTACATATATCTATTTAAGTTTTATTAAATTCGTTTCTATTTACTGTTTTGTTTTTATTTTTGTTTCTTTTTTCTTTCTTTGCGTAACCAATCTTTCGTTATATTTATGTTATCGTTTGGCACGATGCAATGTTTTCTCAAACATTTGCATCATCACGTTTTCTTATTCACGTTTATTAATTTTGTTTCTCTTCTTCTCTTTATAACGTCTAACCACTTTTTCTTCGCTTCGTCACAATTTTCGTCATATTCATGTCATGGTCTGGCAAGGTGCAATGTTTCCCCAAATACTCACACCATCACCTCTAATATCTCGCGCTTCTTATTTACATTTCTATTTTTCATTCCATCCAACTTTTTGTCTCTCTTCCTCACTTTTCCGTTATATTTCTGTCATCGTTTGGCAGGATGTGTCGTTTCCGTTCAATTATTCTGCTGTTTTAATAGAAGCAGAAAGTCACTGGCATGTATTTTTTTTGTTTGTTCGTCTCCCCATATATAAATTATGTCTATTACACCGTGAAAAGAAAGTCTACACCGTCACTGTTATTTCTTTACGTTTTCATATATATATATATATATATATATATATATATATATATATATATATATATATATATATATATATATATATATATATATATATATATATATATATATATATATATATATATATATATATATATATATATATATATATATATATATATATATATATATATATATATATATATATATATATATATATATATATGTGTGTGTGTGTGTGTGTGTGTGTGTACTATACCGAGAAAAGAAGGTAAATCATCATTTATTTATACACGTTTATATGAAGTCAAATGAAAGGGTCTAAATTAAAGGTGATTAAAGAAGCACCGGAGTTAGGTTATATCTAATAGAGCGCTGCCTCTCTCACCGCGAAGCCGCCGTGAGCTGTGATTTAACTCCCAAATTCTTGGTCGCGAGGCAAACACCAAACCCCTGAGCCACCCGGCTCCAAAAGAGCCTGGCGAGCACCTGGCCTGCCGAGGAAAGAAGACCGAGATGAGGACAGCGAGTACGGTGCATAGGCGGGCTTCAGGCGGGGTGCAGAGGCTGAGAGCAACAGAGGAAGATGCACTGGACAGGAATGATTGAAGAATCGTAATTGGCAACAACCCTTGACTATAAAGAGACGACGGGAGGAGCAGAAGAAGAAGAAGAAAAATAACACAACAACAACAACAACAACAACAACAACAACAACAACAACAACAACAACAACAGTAACAAAAATAACTTACATCTGAATTATATTTTCAATACATCTCATTATTTTGCTCCTACCTCATGTCTACCATCATTAGAGAGAGAGAGAGAGAGAAATAAAAATAAAGATAAACGGACCAAAAGAACTAAATAAAATGAGACAATATAATTAAAAGTAGGAGAATAATATAAAAGAAAGATAGAGCAAGGGAGGAGGAAAGGGAAAGAGGGGAAGTAAAGGGGAGGGGAAGGAAGGAGAGAAGAACAGGTGAGTAGGGGAGTGAGGGGAGCAGGTAATCTCTCTCTCTCTCTCTCTCTCTCTCTCTCTCTCTCTCTCTCTCTCTCTCTCGCTCTCTCTCTCTCTCTTTTCATGCAGGAAGAATCCGAAATGACTGTGGTTTAGAGAGAGAGAGAGAGAGAGAGAGAGTTAAGGCGATTAGAAATGTAAATTGAGAAATAATGTGTGAGTGACTGAAAGGATGAGTTGCTAAGGCAATTAGAGAGAGAGAGAGAGAGAGAGAGAGAGAGAGATTTTTTTACGGATGAAAACTAAAGCCATCTCTCTCTCTCTCTCTCTCTCTCTCTCTCTCTATATTCATTTCTGACGGAGGCATTCCACTCCTTTCCTTTTCTTTCTTCTTTTCCCTCCAGTTTCAGTTTTCTTCCTCCCATGTTCATTACCTCCTCCTCCTCTTCCTCCTCCTCCTCCTCCTCCTCCCGAAGGCAACAGATGGCAGCACCTTCCTCCCTCCTCCTCCCCCATCCCTCCCTCCCTCTCTCAACAGCTGCGGTACAAAACCAGTTAAGAACAAAATTTCACTCTCCGTGACTCTCTCTCTCTCTCTCTCTCTCTCTCTCTCTCTCTCTCTCTCTCTCTCTCTCTCTCTCTCTCTCTCTCTCTCTCTCTCTTATTTTTACGCTTTAATTTTCAGATCATCATTAACTTTTATCTTCTTTTAGGAATATGAATCACCATCTCATTCACTTTCATCTTCACTATTAACTTTTCATCGTCACTTTCATTATCACGACTTCATCATCTTCACTGTCATCTCTGCTCCTTCACCATCACTATCACTATTATTCACCATCATCTTCACTATTCGCTGTCACCTCTACACCATCGCCCTCATTAACACTACTCTTCTCTATCATCTTCACTATCATCTACCCCTTCACTATCACTATCACTACTCTTCACCATCATCTTCACTATTCATTGTCACCTCTACACCATCGCCTTCATTAACACTTCTCTATCATCTTCACTATCACCTACTCACCATCACAATTCATCATCATCTTAACTCACAATTCACTATCACCTCTAAATCATCATCGTCACTGTCACTGTTTCCTTTTCACCATCACTTTCATTTCTGTCTTCACCATCAGTATTCTTCACTATCACGTCTTCACCATCACTTTCACTATCATCTCTCTTCACCATCACCTTCAGCATCACCTCCTTGACTTTCACTATCATTATTTTTCACTATCATCACCTTCATCATCAACTCCTTGACTCCGCTCTCACCTCCACCACACAATCACCGCCATTATTATCATCATTATCAACTTGTCAGTACTCGGTGATGAAGATGATTGTGATGATGGAGGAGGAGGAGGAGGAGGAGGAAAACTAGGGCAAAGGAAAGCATGTTATCTTATCTTTTTTTTCTTCGTGTCAGTATCATGGAAGCATCTCTCTCTCTCTCTCTCTCTCTCTCTCTCTCTCTCTCTCTCTCTCTCTCTCTCTCTCTCTCTCTCTCTCTCTCCCTCACTGATCAGAGTCAAGGTCATGCAAGGGTCAAGACGTGACCTAATTTGACCTGACCAGTGACCCCCAGCGCCTCCTGACTCCAATGACCCCAGAAGGAGGAGGAGGAGGAGGAGGAGGAAAGAGAAAGAAAGGAAAGGAGGAAACAAAGAGGGAGGAGGGAAGTAAAAGAGTTGTGAGAGGGAGGGAAGGGAAGCGAGAGAGAGAGAGAGAGAGAGAGAGAGAGAGAGGAAGGAGAGAGAAGGGAGGAAGATGAATAGGAGAGAACGAGGAAGGAAGGAAATATGATAAAGGGAGGAGTATGGAAGAAGATGAAAAGAGGTTGCAGAGGTAGGAGGAAGGGAGGAAAGTAGATGAAAAGAAGCGGGAAAGGGGAAAAAAGAAGAGAGGAAAGACAATGGATAAGGAAAAGGGGAAGGAAATAGGGAGGAAAGGAAATTAAAGAAGGGAGGATATAATATGAAAAGGAGGAGAAAGAAATGAACTGAGGAGAACGAGGAAGAAGGAGGAAACAATATGAAAGGGAGGAAGACGGGAGGAAGAGGAAGGAGGAAGAAGATAAGGAAGGGAAAAGAAAGTGGAAGGGTGTGGAGAGGTAAAGGAAAGAGGGAAGAGGGAAGAGGGAGGTAAGGGGAGGGGGGGAAGGGAGATGGTGTGGGAGAAGAGGTAAGGGTGTGGGGAGGAAATGGGAAGGAGAAGGAAGGGAAGGGGAGGGGGGGAGGGGAGGTCATCAAGAGGTCAAACACAGCTTCTTACTATTCTCATAATGTGGGTCACGTGTGTGTGTGTGTGTGTGTGTGTGTGTGTGTGTGTGTGTGTGTGTGTATGTTGGTATGTGACCTTAAATTAACAATAGGAATGACATTAATAAAAATAATAACAACAACAGCAACAACAACAACAACAACAACAACAACAACAAAAACAAAAACAACAATAACAACATCCAATAATAATAATAATAATAATAATAATAATAATAATAATAATAATAATAATAATAATAATAATAATAATAATGATAATAATAGATAAATATATTAATAAATGCTTCCCAATTTTCATCAGCAGCCTAAAGTTTTCTTCCTCCTCCTCCTCCTCCTTTCTTTCCTCTTCCTCCTCCTCCTCCTCCTTCTTTCTTTCCTCCTCCTCTTTCTTTCCTCTTCCTCCTCCTTTCCCTTCCTTCTTTCCTTCTATCCTCCTCTCCTTCAGTAGCTTCCCCTCCCCTCCTCCTCCTCTCAGGCCCTACGAGGAGGGGAGAAGGAGGGCTGGAGGAGGTAAGGGGGTCGTAGGGGGGAGGGGGCGGCGACCCTTGTAAACTCTCTATTTTCCAAAGTTAATATTCTTACGAGCAAGGAACATTATTATCTCTCTCTCTCTCTCTCTCTCTCTCTCTCTCTCTCTCTCTCTCTCTCTCTCTCTCTCTCTCTCTCTCTCTCTCTCTCTCTCTCTCTCTCTCTCTCTCTCTCTCTCTCTCTCTCTCTCTCACTTTCATTTGTCATAATAGCGGCGTTGGATTATATCACACTCACTTTCCCCCCGGCAATTTACGCACACACACACACACACACACATACACACACACACACACTGGTCATCACTTCCATCGCCTCCTCCTCCTCTTTAATCATCTACACCCTCTTCTTCTTCTTCTTCTTCTTCTTCTTCACTTTCTCCTCATTCTCCTCCTCCTCCTCCTCCTCCTCTTGTTGCCTACTTGATTTGTGCTTTTGTTCTTCTTTCTCCACCTCCTCCTCCTCTTTCTCCTCTTCCTCCTCCTCCTCCTCCTCCTCCTCTTCCTCCTCCTCCTGCTCCATATCCTTCTCCTTTATCATATCTGGCACACATTCTTCTTTTTCTTCTCCCCCTCCTCGTCCTCCTCCTCCTCCACCTCCTCCTCCACTTTCCTACACTAGTGCATTCCTCTAACCCACATAATGAGTTCCGTTCCTGTAATCACGATCCACTTCACTCCACCTACTCCACCTCGTCCTCCTCCTTCTCCTCCTCCTCCTACTCCACCTCGTCCTCCTCCTTCTCCAACTCCAGTACGTTCTCCCGTGTTACCCCCCTCTTCTTCCTCCACCTATAAATCTCAACTAGTTCCATATTTTTCACCTCCTCCCTTCCTCCTCATTTACTACCATCTTCTTTTTTTTTTCAACTCCTCCCCTCCTTGTCTACTTCCATCTTTTCCTTCTCTTCCTCCTCCTTCTCTACTGATATATTTTTTCCACCTTCACCTCCACTATTTTCTGCTGGTTCCATTTCTTCTCCACACTCCACCTTTTATTACTCCACCTCCTCCACTTACATTAAATTCTTTCCTCTTGTCTTCTGTTCCTTCCTCCTCCTCCTCCTCCTCCTCTTTTAGCCTCTTTCCTTGATCTTCCATCTTCTTAATTTCATTTTTCATTTCATCATCTCTTCTTTCACCACTTCTTCCTTCTTTTCTTTTTTCTCCTTTTTTTATTTATTTTTATTTAAACATGTATACATATATTTACAGAGATGGAAAACTTAAAGTTGTGAGTTGGCACCCACAACTATTTTAAAAGTTTTTCAAATATTTAGATTCCTGTGAGGGTAACTGCACAAAAACATAAAACATACTTACAAAGTATACAGGATATATTATAAATATGATAAACACTTTCATGTCAAGTGTGGAGCAGGAACGGCGTGGGGAGGGTGCCTCTCCAAATGTTGGCAGCTACTTTCGCCTTGTGTGTGGACATGCGTTCCAGATCAGGCGTGGCCTCCGTGAAGCCGTTCCAAAGACGCGCTGCCCTGGCCTTGTACGTCCGCTGGTGCTGCGAGGTGTGTGAGTGAGGCACCGTCACTCGCTGGCTCCCGGTTGCTGCCTGTCGCGTCGCTCGTTGGGCGAGGTGTGGCGTCAAGCACAGCCTGCTGAGATGAGGCGTGTGCAGCACCTGAGTCTTATGACAGACTGCCAGTGCTGCTACGTCGCGACGGTGCTCCAGGGATGTCATGTTGGCAGGGATCTCCACCTCATCCCCCAGCAGTCGGAGGGAGCGTCTCTGCACCGCGTCAAGGCGCCGGGTGTGGGTGACGGCGCTGGACATCCACGACAAGGCACCGTATTCCATACAAGGGCGGATCTGTGCCTTGTACAGCGTCAGGATTCCTCGGGGGGCCAGGCTGCCAGCCACCCTGCGGAGGGCAGAAA
The DNA here is from genome assembly GCF_024679095.1 of Eriocheir sinensis. NCBI lineage: Eukaryota > Metazoa > Arthropoda > Malacostraca > Decapoda > Varunidae > Eriocheir > Eriocheir sinensis. The sequence goes on from NC_066556.1 coordinate 8,974,241, forward strand.
CGCTGAGAGGTCTGGCGGGCCACAGTCGCGATGTGCTGGTCGTAGCGCAGCTCCCGGTCGACGGTGATTCCCAGGACCTTGATGTTATCCTGGAGGGGCAACTGGACGTCCCCAAACCGTAGTTGTCCCTCCACGCCCTGTGTAGCAGCGGGAGACCGAGAGACGACCATAGCATGCGTTTTGTCGGGAGCAAAGTTGACCTGCCACAACTTCCCCCACTCCTCAGCAACCTTCAACTGCCTGTGGGAGCTGGCGGAGTAGGTCATCTATGTAGATGTTCCACAGGACTGGCCCCAGTATTGAGCCCTGTGGAACAGAGGCTCCTATAGGGGCAGGCGTCGAGGTCCGGCCATTGACGACTACCCGAAGCGACCTACCTTGGAGGTAGTCTTCGAGCAGAGTCAACAGACTCCCCTCTATACCCTTGGCACAAAGCTTTGCCAGTAGGCCAGAGTGCCACACTCGATCAAAGGCGCCGGCAATGTCTAGCGCCACCACGAGTGTGTCCAGGCCTTCAAGGGAATCTTGCCACTCTTGTGAGAGGAGGAGAAGGAGATCAGAGGTGGAGCGGCCCGCCCTGAACCCGAACTGGTAAGGAGAGAGAAGGTTGTTGTCGGTGAGGTGTTTCCCGATGACAGCAGCCAGCATCTTCTAACACCTTACCCATGGCAGACAGCAGGGAGATGGGCCGGTAGTGGTTCGGGTCAGTCCTGGAGTCTTTTTTTGTGGACAGGAACCACATTAGCTTCCTTCCAGGCGGCTGGCCTCTTCTTCTCCACGAGGCAGGCACTAAAGATGTTGGCGAGAGGCTCGGACAGCTCCTTGGCAAAGTTCTTTAACACCCTGGGGCTGATGTTATCAGGGCCTGTGGCTTTCCCCGCATCAACATCCAGGAGTACTTTCTCCACCTGTGCCGCGGTGACCGAGACCGACGTGATGGTGTGGTCAGACTCCAATTCTTGTTCTTTCTGTAACACATTTTGCTACACTCACATTCCTTTATTTTTTCTTCCTCCTCTTCCCTCTTTCCTCGACATTTCTTCACATTATTATTTTCATTCCCATTTCCGGATATCATTTCTTCTGCTTCGTTTTGTTATTCTTCGTTTTCTTTTTGTTATTTGAGATTTTCTTTTTATTTTTCATATTTTCTAACAATCTTCACTTTATTTTTTCTTTAACTCGGGATATTACGTCTTCTGCTTCTGTCTTGCTAACTTCCTCTTTATTTTGTGCTTTGTCATTTTATTATCTTCCTTTTTTGTTATATCTTTTTTGTTCCTCCGATTTTTTCACTATTTTATTTCCCATCTCCGACCTTTGTCTTCCACTTCTTTTTGTTATTCTTCTTTTTCTTGTGTTTACGTCATTTTATTTTCTTCCTCCTCGTCTTCTTTTTTTCTTCTTCATATTCCCTTTTTCTAGTTCTTGTTATTCTTGTTGTTTTTCCGCCCGTTCCTAATTCCATGGACTGAGAAATCCATGCACTTACCTGAACCTTATAATCAAGCCCCTTTTGATTTTGTTTTTTATACGTTCTAAGCAATACTAAATCACCATCACTTTATTTCATCTTCTTGTTTTTATTCTTCGTTTCCTTTCGTTCTTTCTTACTTTATTTTTGGCTTCTCTTTTTCATTTTCCTGGTTCCTGTTTTTTTCATCCGTCTCTAAATAAAGGAATTGTCAACAGTCAACACATTTCAACGCTTATTTGATCCCTTAATTAAACCCTTTTTGCACTTAGTTTAATAGGTTCCGAATGGATATATATCATCCCCACACCTGACGTTTATACCTACGCATGTCACCCACTCCATCGCATACATTCCACATCTCATGCCAGCCAACATACCACATCAACCTACATAACTTTTTTTGTTCCTCTCTCTCTCTCTCTCTCTCTCTCTCTCTCTCTCTCTCTCTCTCTCTCTCTCTCTCTCTCTCTCTCTCTCTCTCTCTCTCTCTCTCTCTCTCTCTCTCTCTCTCTCTCTCTCTCTCTCTCTTATTGTTATTACATTCTTATTCGCATTTCATCAAAACATTCTCATTCCTCTCATATCACACACACACACACACACACATACACACACACACACACCTTACCCTTGCATTACACACAAATAAAGAAAGGCAAGGGCAGAGAGAGAGAGAGAGAGAGAGAGAGAGAGAGAGAGAGAGAGAGAGAGAGAAGAGAAAAACTCCAGATCCTTTAAATTATACTCCTGTTTGAGACTTGTTCTATACGGGTCTGGGTCACACGAAAGCACACTCACCTCCACCTCCACCTCCATCTCCTTCACCTCCTTCCTCCTCCTCCTCCTCCTCCTCTTCCACTTGGCTCGAGACCAGATCCATTAAATATATTGTCACATATTTAATTCGTCTATCTGTTTTCCTGTCTTCTTGTTTGTTGGTCTTTCTGTTTATCTCTGTTTGTCTGTCCTTCTTTCTGTCTGTTTGTCTCCTCTGTCTGTATGTGTGTATGTATGTTTGTGTGTTCCTTCCTTCTATCTCCCACTCTTCCACTCTTCCTTCTTCCTTCTTTCATTCTCCCTTTTCTCCCTCCCATTTCCTCCTCCCCCTCTCTCTCTCTCTCTCTCTCTCTCTCTCTCTCTCTCTCTCTCTCCTCTCTCTCTCTCTCTCTCTCTCTCTCTCTCTCTCTCTCTCTCTCTCTCTCTCTCTCGATCTCTCTCTCTCTCTCTCTCTCTCTCTCTCTCTCTCTCTCTCTCTCTCCTTATCCTCCTTCGTTTTTTTTCCTTCTCGTTCATCCACTTCTTCCATCTTCCTATCTCTCCATCTACCTTCCTTTCTTTGTTTCCCAGTATCACCTTCACTGTGTTTTCCAATTCCCTCCTCCCTTCGTCTTTCCATCTTCTTCTCTCTTCCTATCTTCCCTTCTCCATTCCTCAATATATCTTTCACTATACATTTTCCTTCCCTTCCTTTTTTCCCTTTTCTGTCTTCCTCTCCTTCCATCTTTCCTTCTCATGATCTTCCTCACTATACATTTTCCTCTCCCTTTCCTTCCTTCCTCCCTCCTTCTTTCTCTCTCTCCTTTTCTTCTCCTTCCATCTTTCCTTCTTCATTCTCCATTCTCCTCGCCCTACCCTCCTTCCTTCCTTCCTCCTTTTCTCCCTTCCCTTTTCCATTCCTCATTCTCCTTCCCTTCCTTCCTTCCTTCCTTCCTCCTTCTCTCCTCTTCACCACCTCCCTTCCTTCCTCCCCGCTCTCTCCTCTCCCTCCAGCTTTCCCCAGACACTCATCTCCTCCCTTTCCTCCTCTCCTCTGTTGTATCAGGAGGAAAATGGAGGAGAGGAAGGAGAGTGAGGACCTGCACTCACTTCCCTCGCCCTGCAATCATGGCCTAATCTCATTCCCTCCCGCGGCCAAAAGGGATTCGAACGGGTAATTTTAGAAAGGGTTACGATTTGAAGCCTCCGAGCCACAAAAACGGTCCATAACACGCTGGTTCATGAGACCAGGCTTAGATTGTTTGTTGACTGGTGCTTCCAAAACGTCCATAACACGCTGGTTCATGAGACGGTTTTTATAAGTCTTGTGTATTTACTGTTTGTTTTTTCAAGAAGGGTTACGATTTGAAGCCTCCGAGCCACAAAAACGGTCCATAACACATTGGTTCATGATTTTTTTTATATGTCGTGTATTTTGTTTTGTTTTGTTTTTTGTCCTTGTACTTTCATGATGTTTATTGTTATTTGGTTTTTGAAGGACCCAAGTTTCTCCAGTTATACTTTTCTGTATTTATTTATTTTGTTCACTTGTTAATTTGCTCTCATATACTTTCTCTTGTTTACTTTTTGTTGTTGTTTTCTAAAGTTAGTGATCAGAAACTATTATTTTTATTGAGTTATTCATCTTTTTTTTTCTTTTTTTTTGCTTTTTAATTTTACGTTGTTAAAAGTTATTGGAATTATGAACGACCAAGTTTCTCTAGTGATTTTTATGTATGTTTTTTATATATTTTATTCACTTATTCATACATTCTGTTTGCTATACTTTCTCCTGTTTACTTTTTGTGTTGATGTTTATGAAAGTTAATCCTCAGAAACTACTGGCATTTAACTTTACTTTTATCTTTTTTGTTATTTTCTGCGGTGGGGGCAAAACGACCTCCGTTTATCTTTCACTTTCGTTCAGCTGACGCAATTTCCTTTTTTTGTTATTTTATTAATGAAAGTGAATGAACGAAATTTATTATTATTTCCATATTTGTCGCTTTTGTTGTTGTTTTTCTGTAAGGTAATAAAAACACGATCTTCTTCTTCCCCTTTTGCTTAGCTTTTTCTGCTTTCATTCTTTTCTTGTTATTGATGAAAATGAAAGATGAAAAACTATTATTACTATTTCTATTTTTGTTGCTTCTGTTGTTGTTGTTTTTTCTGCAGGGTAATAAAACGCGACCTTCTCTTCCTTTTCTTTAGCTTTTTCCATTTTCATTCTTTTCTGTCACTGATGAAAGAGAAACACGAAAAACTGTTATTATTATTGCTATTTTTGTTGCTTCTGTTGTTGTTTTTTCTGCAGGGTAATAAAAACACCTTATTCTTTTCCTTTTCTTTAGCTTTTTCTGTTTTCATTCTTTTCTTGTTATTGATGAGAAAGAGAAAGACGAAAAACTGTTATTATTATTTCCTCTCATTCCTATCATCATTTCCATTTCTTTTCCTTTTTTCTGCTTGGTAATAAAAACACGATCTTCTTCTTTCCCTTTGGTTAGCTTTTTCTGCTTTCATTCTTTTCTTGTTATTGATGAAAGTGAAAGATGAAAAACTATTATTATTATTACTATTATTTCCCCTTATTTCTATTATCATTTCCATTTCTTTTCTTTTTCTTTTTTTCTGCTTGGTTATAAAAATACGATCTTCTTTCACTTTCATTTAGCTTACACAACTTTCTTTTTTGTTGTTGTTATTGATGAGAGTGAATGATCTTAAACTGCTATTTTTTTTTTGTTTTTTTTTTTTTGCTTGTTTTTTTCTGTATGCTTACGAAAATATGACCTTCCATCACTTTCGTTTAGTTTCTACAATTTTCACTTTTTTTTTGTTATTTTGTTATTGATGAAAGTGAAAGATGAGAAACTATTATTATTATTATTTCCTCTTCTTCCTCTCATCATTTCCATTTCTTTTCTTGTTGTTTTTCTGCGTGGTTGTAAAAATACGACCTTCTTCTCTCCCTTTTCTTTAGCTTTTTCTGTTTTCATTCTTTTCTTGTTATTGATGAAAGTGAAAGATGAAAAACTATTATTATTACTATTTTTTGTTGCTTCTGTTGTTGTTTTTCTGCAGGGTAATAAAAACACCATATTCTTTTCCTTTTCTTTAGCTTTTTCTGTTTTCATTCTTTTCTTGTTATTGATGAAAGTGAAAGATGAAAAACTATTATTATTACTATTTTTTGTTGCTTCTGTTGTTGTTGTTTTTCTGCAGAGTAATAAAAACACCATATTCTTTTCCTTTTCTTTAGCTTTTTCTGTTTTCATTCTTTTCTTGTTATTGATGAAAGTGAAAGATGAAAAACTATTATTATTATTACTATTTTTTGTTGCTTCTGTTGTTGTTGTTTTTCTGCAGGGTAATAAAAACACCATATTCTCTCCCTTTTCTTGAGCTTTTTCTGTTTTCATTCTTTTCTTGTTATTGATGAAAGTGAAAGATGAAAAACTGTTATTACTATTTCTATTTTTGTTGCTTCTGTTGTTGTTGTTTTTTTCTGCAAGGTAATAAAACGCGACCTTCTCTTCCTTTCGTTCGGCTCATGTATACAATTTCTATTTTTTGTTGCTGTCACTGATGAAAGAGAAAGACGAAAAACTATTATTATTATTACTATTATTTCCTCTTGTTCCTATCATCTTTTCCATTTCTTTTCTTGTTTTTTTTCTGCATGGCAATAAAAACACGATCTTCTATTTTCATTTTCAGTTCAAACAATTTCCACTATTTTTTCTTTACCGATGAAAGAGAAAGACGAAAACCTATTATCATTATTTCCTCTTGTTTCTATTATCATTTACATTTCTTTTCTTGTTCATTTTTTCTGCATGGCCAAAAAAAAAATTACGATCATCTTCTTTCACTTTCGTTTAGCTTACACTTCTTTTTTTTTTTATTTATAGGCTAACTTTTTTTTTTTGGCTTCGTCGACTGACTGGCTGATCACTCTTGTTCCTTCGGCTATTCGTTCGTATCGTTGTGTTTCGTGTTGGTCCAGTTTGCTTCGTCTGTGTGTGTGTGTGTGTGTGTGTGTTTTCGTCTCCTTGGCTTCGTTCACTCACTGCACTTCTTTTCTTTTTTTTTCTTTCGCTCATAATAACTGTTTAGGTGTGTGTGTGTGTGTGTGTGTGTGTGTGTGTGTGTGTGTGTGTGTGTGTGTGTGTGTGTGTGTGTGTGTTGACCTCTCCTTCTTCTCTCTCTCTCTCTCTCTCTCTCTCTCTCTCTCTCTCTCTCTCTCTCTACACGATTAAGGCCGAGCCAGCCGCCGCGCGCATAAAAAATGTGGTTCATTACTTTATAAAACTTTCTCTGCTAACCTATCTTTAGTCTCTCTCTCTCTCTCTCTCTCTCTCTCTCTCTCTCTCTCTCTCTCTCTCTCTCTCTCTCTCTCTCTCTCTATCTATCTATCTCTATCTCTCATTACCTATCTATTTATCTATCTCATACACACACACACACACACACACACACACACACACACACACACACACACACACATGCACGCGCGGCTTAATGGCATTGGTGACCGTGTCTCAGTGACCCTAAATTAACTAAGTCGAGGTCATGTAAAAGAGAGAGAGAGAGAGAGAGAGAGAGAGAGAGAGAGTGTACTATTACACAATGACTAAACTGTTTGATGAGAAGAAACTTATAAATAACTGAATAAATAAACAAAACACACACACACACACACACACACACACACACACACACACGCGCGCGCTAAACCGCACACCAGCCCGATCCATCCGCTTTAACACACATACACACACACACACACACACACACACACACACACGCACACATACACACTCTATAAAGACGTCATTTTAACTTGTTTTTCGTCCTGCTTCTGTTTGCTTCTTTTTTTTTTTTTTTACAGCAAAGGAGACAGTTCAAGGGCATAAAAAAAGAAAACAATAATGAAAATAAAAAGCCCGGTACTTACTGCCCCTAAGAAGAGTACAGGGGAGTGGCCGAGAGATAGGTCAATTTCGGGAGGATAGGTGTCCTGATACCCTCCTCTTGAAAGAGTTCAAGTCGTAGGCAGGAGGGAATACAGATGAAGGAAGTTTGTACCAGAGTTTACCAGCGTGAGGGATGAAAGACTGAAGTTGTTGGTTAACTCTTGCGTAAGGGATTTGGACAGTAAAGGGATGAACTTGAGTAGAAAGTCGTGTGTGGCGAGGCCGCGGGAGGGGGGGAGGCATGCAGTTAGCAAGTTCAGAAGAGCAGTCAGCGTGGAAATATCGAAAGAAGATAGAAAGAGAGATAACATGACGGCAGAATTTAAGAGGTAGAAGACTATCAGTAAGAGGAGGAGAGCTGATGAGACGAAGAGCCTTAGACTCCACTCTGTCCAGAAGAGCTGTGTGAGTGGAGCCCCCCCACACGTGAGATGCATTCTCCATACGAGGGCGGACAAGGCCCCTGTATATGGATAGCAACTGTGCGGGGGAGAAGAACTGGCGGAGACGATACAGAACGCCCAACCTCGAGGAAGCTGATTTAGTGAGAGAGATGTGAAGTTTCCAGTTAAGGTTTTGAGTTAAGGATAGACCGAGGATATTTAGTGTTGAAGAAGGTGACAGCTGAGTGTTGTCGAAGAATAGGGGATAGGTATTTGGAAGATTGTGTCGAGTTGATAGGTGGGGAAATTGAGTTTTTGAGGCATTGAAGGCATTGTTGTTGTTGTTGTTGTTGCGTCTCTTAATTTCGAGTAAACCATTTCCTTCTCCCTTGGGCTTCTGTTTTATTATCCTCCTCCTCTTCCTCTTCCTCTTCTTCTTCCTCATCCTCTCCCTTCTTCTTTATATCTTCTTTTTATCTTTTCTTCGTATTTGCTATCGTCATCCTCTTCCTCTCTTCTTCCCCGTCTTCTCTTTCGACTTTGTTCTCCATCTACACACACACACTCTCTCTCTCTCTCTCTAAAGACGTCATTTTAACTTGTTTTTCGTCCTGCTTCTGTTTGTTTCTTATTGTTGTTGTTGTTGTTGTTGTTGTTATTGCGTGTCTCAATTTCGAGTAAAGCATTTCCTTCTCCCTTGGGCTCCTGTTTTATTATCCTCCTCTTCTTCTTCTTCTTCCTCCTCCTCCTCCTCCTCTTCTTCCTCCTCCTCCTCTCCCTTCTTCTTTATATATCCATTTTTTCTTCTCCTTGTGTTTGCTATCGTCGTCCTCTTCCTCTCTTCTTCCTTGTCTTCTCTTTCGTCTTCGTTTTCCATCTCCTCCTTTTCTTCCTCTTCCTTCTCCTCTTTAGTATCTTCTCCTTTCTTCTCTTCATATTTGTTATCTCCGTCCTTCTCCTCTTCCTTGTCTTCCCTTTCATCTTGGCTCTCCTCCTCCTCCTCCTCCTCCTCCTCCTCCTCCTCCTCCTCCTCCTCCTCCTCCTCCTCCTTCTCATTCTTCTCCTCTTCTTTCCTTATCATCTTTTTTTCCATCTCCTTGTCCTCGCTTTTATAATTGTCTTTTTCCTCCTCCTCCTCCTCCTCCTCCTCCTCCTTCTCATTCTTCTCCTCTTCTTTCCTTATCATCTTTTTTTCCATCTCCTTGTCCTCGCTTTTATAATTGTAGTTTTCCTCCTCCTCCTCCTCCTCCTCCTCCTTCTCAGTCTTCTGCTCTTCTGTCCTTATCATCTTTTTTTCCATCTCCTTGTCCTCGCTTTTATAATTGCCTTTTTCCTCCTCCTCCTCCTCCTTCTCCTCCTCTTCTTTCCTTATCGTCTTTTTTTCCATCTCCTTGTCCTCGCTTTTATAATTGTTTTTTTCCTCCTCCTCCTCCTCCTCCTCCTCCTCCTCCTCCTCCTCCTCCTCCTTCTCCTCCTCTTCTTTCCTTATCGTCTTTTTTTCCATCTCCTTGTCCTCGCTTTTATAATTGTTTTTTTCCTCCTCCTCCTCCTTCTCATTCTTCTCCTCCTCTTCTTTCCTTATCGTCTTTTTTTCCATCTCCTTGTCCTCGCTTTTATAATTGTTTTTTTCCTCCTCCTCCTCCTCCTCCTTCTTCTTCGCCTCCTCCTCCTCCTCCTCCTCCTCCTCCTCCTCTTCCTCCTCCTAGATCAGACAGTGTCAATCTTCATTTTCCAAGTATTCTAGCCAGACACCTTTTTAACCTTCGATTAACTCTCTCTCTCTCTCTCTCTCTCTCTCTCTCTCTCTCTCTCTCTCTCTCTCTCTCTCTCTCTCTCTCTCTCTCTCTCTCTCTCTCTCTCTCTCTCTCTCTCTCTCTCTCTCTCTCTCTCTTTTCTTTCTTCCTTCCTTTATTATTTTTTTCTGCCACATTCCTTCCAAATTCCCCTCTTCGATATCCTTCAGTCCTTTCTCTTTAATAGGATGCTGCAAGGTCGCATTCCTACTAGATCCTATTCCCTCTCTCCGTTTCTTTTTTTCTTTTGTTTGTTCTCCTCCCTTCATTCCTTCTTCCCTCCACTTCTTTTCTTCTTTCGTTTATTTCCTTCGTTTATTTTGTTACTTGTTTCTTTCTTTGGCTTCTCTTATGTTTTTTTTTTTTTTGTATTATGCCTCTCTTCTTTTCTTCTTTGTTTCCTTCCTTCTTCTCCTCCTTCATTCATTTTCTTCTTTCGTTCATTCGTTTCTTTCTTCCTTCTTTCGTTCTTTCCTTCGTTTATTTCTTGTCATTTTAATTTCTTTCCTCTCTCTCTTCTTTCTCTATCTCTCTCTCTCTCTCTCTCTCTCTCTCTCTCTCTCTCTCTCTCTCTCTCTCTCTCTCTCTCTCTCTCTCTCTCTCTCTCTCTCTCTCTCTCTCTCTCTCTCTCTCTCTCTCTCTCCTGGGTCTTGGCAAAGCGTAGGAAATCTTTCTCATTGTTTTGTTAATAACCTTCTATGATAACATTTTTTCCACGCTGGGTCTTGCATCACGCACCATTACCTGAGGAGGAGGAGGAGGAAAAGGAGGAGGAGGA
>NC_066556.1:8989406-9009406 GCF_024679095.1 Eriocheir sinensis
CAAATAACAAACACGGATGCAGGATGACAAACACAGACAAACTAATCACGCCAGAAACAATATTAACACAGAAACACTTTTTTTTTTTTTTACAGCTACGGAGACAGTTCAAGGGCGTAATGAAAAAAAAAAAAAAAAAAAAAGGCCCGCTACTTACTGCTCCAGAACAGACAATATATACAACATATGAACAACAAAAGAAACATAACTGGAACAAAATGATGAAACTAATATGAAACAGGTGCCCCAAAAATGATAAAAAAATAAGAAAAGTGAAAATAAAACAATAATTCACAATCCAATCACGTCAGAAAAAAAAATATTAACGCAAACACGAACGAAACACGAACGACATGATAAGACAAAAATTTAAACACGTGCCAAAAAAAGAGGAAAAAAAAGTAAAATTAAGAAGTGAGGAAAAAACAATAATTCACAATCCAGTCATGTCAGAAAAAAAAATATTAACGCAAACACGAACGAAACACGAACGACATAATAAGACAAAAATTAAACACGTGCCAAAAAAAAAAAAAAGAGAAAAAAGGTAATATTCATAAAAGTGAGAAAAAATACAATAATTCACAAACAAGTCACGTCAGAAAAAATATAAACGTATCAATAAAAGTTAAAAAAAAGCATAAAAGGAATAAAATGATAAAAAAGGAAATATGAAAATCGCACCGAAAAAATACTGATATAAAAAATAAAAAATAAAATAAAAAAAACAATGACAAACGCACCGACCAGTCACGGCAGAAACAATTTAAATACATCAAAACACGTAAAAAAAAAAATAGAAGGAATAAAATAATAAAAATGTATCAATATAAATCACGCACCAAAACAAACATTGACATAAAACTAAACACACGCGAATAACCATTAACAGACACAAAGAAAAAAATAATCACCGAACCAACAAACATCACAAAAGAAAGACACGAAATAAAAAGAAAAAAGAAAGACTGAAAACCCTTCCTGAAAATTTAAAAAAGAAAAGAAAAACAAATATAAACAATAAAAAACGACCAAAGCAAAACCTTCCCGGAAAATAAAGAAACAAAACCTCATTAATAAAAAAAACACAATATAAAGAATCAAAACAAATGACTGTGCTAGGCGTCTTAACACATGAAAAAAAGTACCGGACAATACCAAAACCCTTCCTAAAAATATGTAACGTGAAGAATAATAGTGCTTGGTAAAAAAAAAATAATAATAAAAGTCTAAGTAATAATAAAATAAGTACAATGAGGAATCCAAACAAATGAAAGTGCGCGGCGTCGTAATTCTTCTACATTAGCACCTTTCTGACGCTTAAGCAACAACGCGTCCCAATTAGTCCTGATCACGGGGGCGGGGGCAAAGGTGACGGAATGGGCGGGAAAGTGACGGGGAAACACCTTCGTTGGGAGAGGTTGCGCGCGTGCCTTCGTAATGATAGGTGGATAGATAAATGGATAGATAGATAGATAGAGAGAGAGAGATAGATAGATAGATAGAGAGAGAGAGAGAGATAGATAGATAGATAGGCATGTAGTATGTAGGTAGGTAGATATTTTTTTTTTTTTTTTTTTTTTTACAGCAAAGGAGACAGCTCAAGGGCACAAAAAAGTAAACATTAATAAAAAAAAAAAGCCCGCTACTCGCTGCTCCTAAGATATGTACATGGATAGGTAGATAAATAGATAGATAGATAGATAGACAGACAAGGAGGGAGAAAATATGGTTAACAGAAGTAAGAAAAAAACAAGAACGAAAATAAATACTAGTAGATATATTTAACGAAAAAAAATGATAAAAGAAAGAGAAAGAGAGAGAGAGAGAGAGAGAGAGAGAGAGAGAGAGAGAGAGAGAGAGAGAAATTCAATAATAATAGTGAAGGCAAATAACTTCCCTTCATTAGACCTTTAAAGTAGTAGTAGTAGTAGTAGTAGTAGTAGTAGTAGTAGTAGTAGTAGTAGTAGTAGTAGTAGTAGTAGTAGTAGTAGTAGTAGTAGTAGTAGTAGTAGTAGTAGTAATAGTAGTAGTAGTAGTAGTAGTAGTATTAGTAGTAGTAATAGTAGTAGTAGTAGTATTAGCAGTAGTAGTAGTAGTAGTAGTAGTAGTAGTAGCAGTAAGTAATGGCATTCCACAGAACAGTTCATGTACATAATTATCCACTCTCGTTTTCATTTCACTCGCCATCCAGCCATGAAATTGGGCGAACAAGTTTGCCACACGGAACGAACGTAATCACTACAACATTACTTCCATTATATATATAAAAAAAGAAGCAAAAAAAGAATTACGCTTATCTCCGCTTCTTTTCTGGGTGTGCGTGCGTGTGTATGTGTGCCTGCGTGTGTATGTGATTTTCCTCTTTTATTCTTTTCTTTGTACCTGAATCTCTATACCTGTCATTATTTTACTTCTTCCTCTTTACTGTTTACCTGTCTATTTGTCCGTCCGTCCGTCTGTCTGTCTGTCTGTCTATTCTTGTCTTTGCCTATTCATGTGTGTGTGTTCGTGTGTGTGTGTGTGATTTCTTCCTTAATGCATTCCTTTATACCTGAATTTATACCTGTCCTTCTTATTGTCATTCCATCTTTTTTTCTCTTCCTGTCTATTTATCCATCTGTGTGTGTGTGTGTGTGTGTGTGTGTGTGTGTGTGTGTGTGTTACGTACAAGTGGGACCTATTAACTAATGTGCTCAGAGGCCTTGGGAGGAAACCGCTTTGGCCCCACCCTTGAGATCTCTCCTCCAACTCTTTTTCCCTCCATTGCCTCTTCCTCTCCCTTTCTCTCCAGCCCTTCCCCTCTTCCTCTCTTTTCTCTTTCTTTTCCTCCCCTTCCCATTTTCCTCTTTTATCCCTTTCTTTCCTTCTTTTCCAAGCCTCCTCTTCTTTCCCATTATCTCCCTCCTCTTCTCTCACTTTCTCTCCCTTCCCTCTTCCTCTATTTTCCATTTCTCTCCCTCCTTTCACAACCTCCTCTCATCTCCCTTTGTCTCCCTCCCTTCCCATCCTTCTTTCCTCTCCCTCCCTCCCCCTCCTTCACTCCCTTTATCTCCTTCCTTTCCCTCCCTTCCCATCCTCCTCTCCCTCCCTCCCTCCCTCCCTTTATTCAGTCATGCGGATATGAAACAGGATTTTGTTCAGGATAAATGTGGGTTATTTTGTGAGAGAGAGAGAGAGAGAGAGAGAGAGAGAGAGAGAGAGAGAGAGAGAGAGAGACTTGTACCTCATGCAAATGTAATCTAACAACCAGCAGGGCGCAAAAGAGAGAAAGAAGAAGAAGAAGAAGAAGAAGAAGAAGAAGAAGAAGAAAATTTAAGAAAAAATAAAAAGAAAAGTAGAAAAAGAAGAAAAAGAAGAAGTAAATGAAGAAGTAAAAGAAGCTGAAATGTACATGAAATTAATCCTTTATATATATTTTTTTTTATCTTTTCACTCTCTCTCTCTCTCTCTCTCTCTCTCTCTCTCTAACAAGCCCCACGTGCCAAGGATAAACACCCCTAAGCCTCCTCAAGTGTAACCAATTAAAAACAGGTGTAACGGACGCGGGGGAGCCGGGTGAGAGGTCAGCGAACAGGTGTGCTATCTATACTTACTTTAATCTATCCCACCAGCTATGAATTTATATCTCTATGTCATTTTATCTTCCAAGCACTTATCAATTTATATCTGTCTCTTGAATTAACCACTTATTTCATCACTGATCTAACTATTCACATATTAGTCTATCATTATATTTGTCTTGTAATAATAAAAACGGAAGATATTCTAATAATAACAGGAATAAAAAATGGACTCTAATTTATATCCTTGACGTCCTTGTCTGTTTTTTTTTTTCAGCAAAGGAGACACCACAAGGGCACAAAAAAAGAGGAAACAACAATAAAAAAAAAAAAGCCCGCTACTCGCTGCTCCCGTAAAGAATCCGAAGAGGTGGCCGAAAGAGAGGTTTAATTATTACCTTCATTATTCGATCTAACTATTCATATATGTCGCTATTACTTTATCTGTCTAGTAATTATGAAAGACTAAAGATATTGCAATGAAGTATGAGGATGAGAAGTGGACTTGGACAGGTCATTGCATACATAGAGTTGATAGCAGATGAAAGACCTAAGTAACAGAGCGGAAACCCGGGCAATGAATATGAAGCCAGAGTAAAGTGGAGAGATGAAATTGGAGAGTATTTGCCGGAGCAGGATGGAGTACACTTAACATCAGCCACAGCGGTGGAAAACGTAGGGAAAGACATTTAATCCTGCAGCACACTAATAACAACTGATGATGATGATGATGATGACGATGATGATAATGATGATGGCTTTCCACTTAGTCTATATCTGTCCTTCAATGCCTCAAAAACTCAATTTCTCCATCTATCAGCTCCACAAAACCTTCCAAACACCTCTATTTTTCGACAACACTCAGCTGTCACCTTCTTCTACACTAAACATCCTCGGTCTATTCTTAATCGGGTAGCAGCGATGGGCCAAATTTGTGGCTTTACCGTGTACGAGCGAAGGGCCACATTTTTGCCATGATATAAACCCCAAAAAATAGATGATGCATTAACTGATCACAAATGCGTTGATATATATTATGAAATGCTTTGCGAGAGCGATGATTTTTTCTCATTAATTCGCTTAGGCCTTTAAGAAACATGATGAACGCAGTTTCCGGGTATACTCAAAATCTTAACTGGAAACTTCACATCTTCCTTCCTCCTACCATCTATCTAGCTAGCTACTCGCCTGTTTGTCTCTATCTTCATTTATCAATCTGGAACTCATCAATTTATCTATCCGCCTCGTCATCTGTTTCACTTTTTCTACCATTTTTCTTTTTGCCTAACCATCTATCTCTATCTTCTCTTCTTGTTTCTCTTTTTCTGTCATCTGTGTCACGACCTGTCCATCTTTTTCACACGTCTTGTTCCTGTCTGTATTATTTCCTCACCCATTTATATATATTTCCCCATCTGTCTATATTAGGAAACAGAAGGGAAAAAAAAGAGGAGGAAAGGTGAAGGATACACAAGAGACGGGAAAGAGGAAGAGGAAGAGAGAGGAGGAGAATGTATGAGAGTTTTTGTTTTTCATCCACTGCAATTTTTGAAGGAGAAAGGGAAGGGAAGCAAAAAAAGATGGGTGGGATGGGGGAGGGGAGAGAATCGACTGGAATGGATGGGAAAGGAAGGGAAGGGAAGGGAAGGGAAGGGAAGGGAAGGGAAGAAAAGAAAAGGGAAGGGAAGGGAAGGGAAGGGAAGGGAAAGTAAGAGAAGGGAAGAGATGGGAAGAAAGAAAAGGGAGTGTAAGGTGATAAAAGAAGAGGAAATAGAAGAGAAAAGTATGAAGAGAAGGAAACAGAGAGAAGAGAAGGGAAGCGAAGGGAGGGAAGACAAGGGAACGAGAAGAAAGGAATGGACAGACAAGAGTAGGGAAGGAAAATGGGGAAGGAAAAATATAAAAGAAAGAAAAAGGGTAAAAAAGGAACGGGAGGAGAAGTGAATGTAAGGGAAAATAAGATAAATGAAGGGAAGGGTAACGAAGAGAGAGAGGGGCAGAAAGGTTGAAGGTACGGGCGTGGGAGGGAAAACTAACCATACTTTGTTGTCTTGATGAAATCCCTGTAAGTGTAAACCTTCCGTGTTTGTGTGATTTGAGGGGAGAGTGAGGGGAAGGAGGGGACTGAGGGGGAGGAAGGGAGTGATGAGGGGAGTGAGGGAGCAAAGAGATAACAGGGGGAAGGGAGAGAAAAGGGGAACAGAAAGGGAAGGCAGGGGAAGAAAGGGAGGGGAAGGGGAGGAGTTGAGGGGAAAACTACGGTATGGAGGGGAGAGAGAGAGAGAGAGAGAGAGAGAGAGAGAGAGAGAGAGAGAGAGAGAGAGAGAGAGAGAGAGAGAGAGAGAGAGAGAGAGAGAGAGAGAGAGAGAGAGGTAAAAAAATAAAGAAAAATTAAAAGAGGAATAGCTTACAAATAAATCATAATAAAATAAAACGTTAAGTAACTGTATTTTTAATTATAACAGGCCACCTTTTTTTTCCTTTATTTATTTAAACGTACAAATATACACTTGAGGGTACGAGGTATGAATGGAGGAGAAGGAGGTGGAGGAGGAGGAGGAGGAGGAGGAGGGGAGAGGGGAGAGTGTGATATGAGAGGCGGTGATGTTGGGAGATTAATTAACACGGCTTACACAATTCTCCCCTCTCTCTCTCTCTCTCTCTCTCTCTCTCTCTCTCTCTCTCTCTCTCTCTTCCCTTTCTCTTGCTTATCCTTCGCTTCTTATCTTTTTGCTAACATTTCTTCATCCTTTTGCAACTTTTTAAAAATCGAGGTTAAGTGGAAAGAGGAAAAGAGGAGAAGGAGGAAGGAGGAGGAGGAGGAGGAGGAGGAGGAGGAGGAGGAGGAAAGATGGTGATGAAACAGAGTGGCAAGATTAACGAATATGAGAGAGAGAGAGAGAGAGAGAGAGAGAGAGAGAGAGAGAGAGAGAGAGAGAGAGAGAGAGAGAGAGAGAGAGAGAGAGAGGAAGACAGAATGAATGAAAGTGTGGATATCTAACATCTCTCTCTCTCTCTCTCTCTCTCTCTCGCCCTTGGCACCGGAAGAGGAGGAAAGGGGAGAGGGCGTGGGAGAGAGAAAGGAGGAAACGAGTGCCTGGAAAATATGAACATTTAAACAGGTGAATTAAGAGAGAGAGAGAGAGAGAGAGAGAGAGAGAGAGAGAGAGAGAGAGAGAGAGAGAGATACAAGTTACATTACGCCTTCCGCTCGCTTGAAAATTTGTGTGTGTGTCTGTGTGTGTGTGTTGCGTAATGATAATGGAGATGCACACATGATAAAAAGAAAAAATACGTAATTAAAGAAAGATTATGGTGAGGAAACAATGAGAGAGAGAGAGAGAGAGAGAGAGAGAGAGAGAGAGAGAGAGAGAGAGAGAGAGAGAGAGAGAGAGAGAGAGAGAGAGAGAGAGAGATAATAAAACAAATACAATAACACAAACATGAAAACACAAGCGCTGAAAAACAAACACAAACACCACCTACAAAAACAAACAAACAAACAAACAAGACGAAAGGAAGCTACCCAGTCTTAAACAATGAAACAATGAAGAAGAGAGAAAGGGATGGAAAGGAGGACGGGAAGGGGGCGGGAAAGGAGAAGGTGGAGGAAGAGGAGGAGGAGGGGGGAGAGGGAGGGGGGAGAGAGAAAGGGAGGAGGCGAGGCAGGAAGGAAGGAAGCAAGTAATCAAGTCGATGATATAACGTAATAGAAAAAAAGAAAAAGTAAAGAAAGGCGGTGATGCAATATTGCGGATGTGACCTAAGAGAGAGAGAGAGAGAGAGAGAGAGAGAGAGAGAGAGAGAGAGAGAGAGAGAGAGAGAGAGAGAGAGAGAGAGAGAGAGAGAGAGAGAGAGAGAGAGAACAAGACATTTCATTCATATTTCGTCTAACAGGAATATAAAACAAAAAATCAAGCGAAACATCAGAACCAAAACAAGAAATCAAGCGAAATATCAAAACTAAAACAAGAAATCAAGCGAAATATCAAAACCAAAACACTCTCACCACCACCACCACAATCACGGTCACCCATACATCACCCAGCACCTCCACGCCCTAACCCTCACCTTCACCCTCACCTCTTTACCCCCCTCAGAGCTCATCAATCACCCCCATCCCCTCAACCCCCCCCCCCCGACCCCCCCTGACCCCACCTGACCATGCCCACAAGCCCTGACCTTATCATTTCTGCCCACGTAAAAACTGAACATGGCCATCACGACATGAGGCTTGCCAGACATACAGACATACAGGAAACCACTTATCCATCCAGAAACAGACATATAGACAAACAGAAAGCCACTAAGCCATCCAGGAACAGACATACAGACATACAGAAAGCCACTTAGCCATCCAGAAACAGACATACAGAAAGCCACTTATCCATGCAGAAACAGACATACAGACATACAGAAAGCCACTTAGTCATCCAGAAACAGACATACAGAAAGCCACTTAACCATTCAGAAACAGACATACAGAAAGTCCCACAGCCATTCAGTCAGACATAGACATACAAAAAAGTTTCTTAATCACTCAGTCACCCTCACAGACATACAGACATACAGACATACAGAAAGCTTAGCCAGCCAGTCAGTCAAAGCTTGCCACTCAGTCAGACATAGACATTCAAAAATACAGATAGGCCCAGTCAGCCAGCCAGTCAGCCAGTTAGTCACCCAGTCATCCAGCCACACAGACATACAGAAAGCTCTTCAGTCAAGTCACATAGCCACAGACATACAGATATACAGACAGCTCCTTAACCAGCCAGTCAGACATTCAACCACACAGATAGCCATACAAACGGACTAAATCAGACTTAGACAACCACCAAGCAAGCCTCTCATTCCTTTTAAATAGATATAATAGACAGATTATTATTTTTCCAGCTGACATTTAACGGTCGTATTACAAGACATTTCAAAGAACACCTATTTGACAAGGCTTTCGTAGGAGTTGTGGGCATTTCCAGGAGTAGTTTTATGACCCTGGTGGTAGTGTGACCCTTCTTCTGTACCGTGAACCTCAAGAAACACTCATTAGAACCCGACTGACCCCCTCTTTGACCTTTAGAAATAGCTGATGAAGCAAAAGTGACTTATAATACTGACCTTAATAATTTCTATCTATCTATCTATCTATCTATCCATCTCTTCCTCGTTCATATTTCCCCGGCCTCGTCCCGCTGGTCAAGACATCGAAGCCTCGTGTGGACGCTGGAGGCCGCTTCGTGACGTTGGAGGCATTGGTCCGTCTCGATCTCCGGCGTGTCTTCTCTCTGACCTCGCGAGCGGTTGGCAATAATAAGGCGTCTCTTCGCTTCGCACGTCAAACGCTTCGTGAATAAGCTTTGTCTTGGTGATATGTTTGGATATTTCTTCTTCGCTTTTAATTTTATTGTTATTTTCTTCTTGTTTTATATTACTGTTTTCTCTTCTTCTGTTCATCTGTTTATCGGCTATTCGCTTCGCACGTCAAACACTTCAAATTTAATCCGTTTTTAAGTATTATGGTTGTTTTTCTTCTAATGTTGCTGGGGGCCGGTTCTCTCTTCTTTTATCTTTATCTTTATTGGTTTTCCACTCTCACGGCAAATACTTTATGAATAGCGTTGGTTTTGCTGTTTGGGATTTCATTTTTGTTTTTCCTTTTATGTTATGTTATTGTTATGTTCTTCTTTTGTTACTTAGTATACTCTTCTTTCTGTATTGACTCCCCACTTCTCACGTCTAACACTTCATAAATAGCTTAAATATATTCCGTTGTAGAGTATTCTGATTTTTTCCTTCTTCTTCTCTTGTTTGTAGTTATTTTCTCCTCTTCTACCTCTATCTTTATTGTTTTTTCACTCCTCGCTTCAAACATTTCGTAAAGATAAGAAATGAAAGAAATAATTAAATAACAAAAGAGGACGAATTGCAGAAGAAAAAAAAAGTGCACCATGTTATTTTGTTGTTATATTTCTTCTTTTCTGTTCATCTTTATCTTTCTCAGCTCTTCACTGCTTACGTCAAACACTTCTGAAATAACTTAAATATTATCGGTTTTAGAGTATTCTGGTTATTTTTTCGTTTTATTTTTTTGTGTTATTCTTGAGTTTTCTTCTTTTTTATTATCTTATTGTTATTTTCTTTTGCTATTTATTATGCTTTCTTCTGTTTATCTCCGTCTTCATCGGGTCTTTACTTTTTCATCTTAATAAAAACGTAAATAATAGTCAGTCTTGGTGCATTTGATTTTTTCTTCTGCTATTCGTCTCCTTTTGTTATCTTATTATCATTTTATTTTATTTTTATATCTTTATCTCAAGTGTTTGGGATTTAGGGTTCTTCTATTTCATCTTTTGTTATTTTATTAGTTCATCTTTTCTTCTCAAACATTTTTTAAATAGCGTAAATATAGTCAGTCTTTGTGTGTTCGGATATTTTCTTCTTTTTCGTCTTGTTATTTTTGTTGTTTGTATAGGATTGTTTTCTTTTCTTCGTTTCTTCAGTTTATTTTTATCAAATTGTGGATTGTTTTGACTCGGTCCGTGAGGCAGAGCGGTCTTGTGCGTTATTTTCTTCTTCTACCTCTTATTACTTTTATTCGTCTTATTATTATCATTATTCTCCTCCTCGTTCTTATTCTCATTATCTTGTCAATTTGTTTGCCTCGTTTGTGTAATGAGCCAACAGGCTTTCTGCTGCCTGCACGTCCATGTTTCCATGTTTCCTCCTCCTCCTCCTCAACCTCCTCCTCCTTCTCATTCTCATTCTGCTTTTCCTATTCCGAAAACGTAATTACCCTGGGGTTTTTTTTAACGAATCTTCTATTTTCCTTTTTTCATACCCTTCCTTTCATTAACTTCTTTCCTCCTCCTCTTATTATTACTTCATTCTCTTATTAGTGACCCAACCAACGAATGATATTAAGTAATGCTCTGGCAAATCTTCTTTTTCATGCAGTCTCAGTTTTATCTTCTGTTTTATTTTCTTGATTTATATTCTCCGTTTTCTACTGTTATGTATATTCATTTTTATTTCCTTCCCTTTTTCTCTTCCTTTTCAGTGACGCAAGGGATGATAACAGTGATTTATGATGATGATGATGATGATGATGACGATGCAAGACGTGGCGGAAAGGCAAGGCAGTGTTGATTTGTACGATGACAATGGAGCGAATCTTCTTCACTCATCATAACACACACACACACACACACACACACAATGCAGCAACAGCGAGGTGACTATGACGTGTGCTTGCGTGACGCGGGAGAACGATAATGACAGAAAGAAAAAAAAGGTAAAATAACGCAACCAGGAAGGAGACACAAAAAATATAATGACGCGGACAACTACTGTAATGCGTGGAAAGATTTGTTTGTTTGTTGATTTATTTTTTTGTAGTTGTGTGTCTTATTTATGTGTTATGGCTCAAAATTTCACGTGGTATGTTTTTTTTCTTTCTTAAGTGGTATTTATGATTTACACACACACACACACACACACACACACACACACACACACACACGCACACACGCACGCACGCACACACACCTCTGACCCATTTTCATTCCTCCCACCCAATCACACACGCCATTACTTCAGCTATGAGGGGAATGGGCCAACACACACACACACACACACACACACACACACACACACACACACACACACACACACACACACACACACATACACCTTAATTGTTTTTACCTGTATTCCTTTCCTGTAAAATAAAATTAGGAATCACAAGACAATTTTACAACAGTTTTTTTCATTAGATATTTATACCTTCTTTTTTTTTTTTTGCCCTCAAGTTGTTTCCTTTAATGTAAAAAAAAATATCTTACTTAAACAAGAACACAATGAACAAATAGATTAATAGAAGGGTGAGTTCGTGGTATGAGGGCAAGATTTTTTCAGCTTGGGGGCGATATATTCAATACGGTGACGCAGACGTCGGCGTCACCGTATGGAAAGGGTTAACCTAACCGAACCCTAACCTAACAAAGCATAACCAAACATTATTTAAAGCCCATTGATTCACTCACCAAACTCATAATTTACTCACTATTTATTCACTATTGATTTATACACCGAACACTCCTTGATTATGTGCACCAGACACCCATTGCTTATAATTATTCCACATTAACCTAACCTAACCTAACCTAACCTAACCTCGCCTACAGTAAACTAACCTAAACCCAACCTAACCTAACCTAACTTAACCTGTAGCCCATTGATTTCCTCACGATTAAATTCACAATATATTCACCACTGAGATATTCACCCGACACCCCATTATTTATTCACCCCAGACCCCTCTATTAGTCACCCTAGCTGGCCTACCGCATAAGCCTCCACCTCCATCACCTTCGCCAAGCCTCTGTTATTTGGCCTCAAGTCCACCTGTTTACCCTTCAACGCGTGTCGTTTACGCTAAGCAAGTATTATTATTTCCAAACACGTTGATTTACCTTCGTTCACACACACACACACACACACACACACACACACACACACACACACACACACACACACACACCTGCATGCTTGGTAATCAGAGCGGTCAGGTATATATAGAGAGTATATTTGCTATGTTGACTTAGATGTTGCAAGAATAGCTAATGCGAGGGATAATGTTCTCTCTCTCTCTCTCTCTCTCTCTCGTTTTGTTTTTTTCTTTATTCTTTGATTTTGCAAGTAAAATAAAAAAATACTATAAACTATTTACTACTACTACTACTACTACTACTACTACTACATCTACTACTACTTTCATCCCTTTAACTCCCCTCTCGAGTAATTTTCTCAATGAAATTCCATCACGATGAAGTATTGCTTTTCATATTAAGTTACACGGTCATGGGTTGGCTGGAGAGAGATGGACAATCTCTCTCTCGCTCTCTCTCTCTCTCTCTCTCTCTCTCTCTCTCTCGCTGGGTAAGGTTGGGTTGTCATGTCACTGCAAATGTGTGTGTGTGTGTGTGTGTGTGTGTGTGTGTGTGTGTGTGGTTAAGAAAAGAAAGAACAAGAAAATAAGAAAGGAGAAATGACAAAATTATAAGACTAAAAAGGAGAGAGTTGATAAAAGCAGAAACAAAGGAAGAAAGATGGAAGAGGAGAAGCAGAAGCAGCAAGGAGGAGGAGGAGGAGGAGGAGGAGGAGGAGGAGGAGGAAGAGGCGAAAAAGGAAAGGGAGAGAGAAAGATTGCAGTGAGAAAAGCAAGCATGGAGACACGAAACCAAGGAGAGGAGGAGAAAGAGGAGAAAGACATGGACGAAAAAGGGAGAAGAGAAGAGAAAAAAAGAGAAGAGAAGGGTGACCGGGGAGAATGGAAGAAGGGGAAGAGAGAGGAGGGAAGGGGGAAGAAGGGAAGGGGCATTTTCTGGACACTCCCTCAAGGTCACAGTGATAGGAGAGAAGAGATTGGAGAAGGAGGAGGAAAGGGAGAGAAGTGGGAGGGGTAGCAGCAGTAGTAGTAGGAGTAGTAGTAGTAGTAGTAGTAGTGGTAGTAGTAGTAGTAGTAGAAGTAGTGGTAGTAGTAGTAGTAGTAGGGGTGAGGGTCATTATATACTGGGCACTATTGCGTCACAACAACCACCACCACCACCACCACGACACAGACATCGGAGTGAAAGGGAGAGGGAGGGAGGGAGGGACTCACATACCTGGACACACGGGGTCATCTCAACAGGTGGGAGGGACGGAGGAGGCGGAGGGAGAAGAGGGGGAGGTTGAGAGGGACGGAGGAGGGAGGGAGGAGGGGGGCCTGTGAAGGTGCAGAGACGTAATGAGGAGAGAGAGAGAGATAGAGAGAGAGAGAGAGAGAGAGAGATAGAGAGAGAGAGAGAGAGAGAGAGAGAGAGAGAGAGAGAGAGAGAGAGAGAGAGAGAGAGAGAGAGAGAGAGAGAGAGAGAGAGAGAGAGAGAGAGATTCAGACAGACAGACAGACAGATAAAGACAGGCAGACAGGCAGACAGACAGACAGACAGACAGACAAATTCATAGACAGAACCAAAATACACCATCAATATTAATCTATATTTATACAACTTTCAATCTTCCTCTTTTACTTGACGCTACATACATACAGACAGACACACATACAGTACGGACATACGAACACACAAACATCCTCTCTCCCCGCCCCACCCCCCCAAAAAAAATAGCAGGTAATTCTGTAAGCAAATCAGATAAAATAATATAAGAACAGGTAACTGACAATAGCTAACACATTCTAATCACAAAACGAACAGGTAAGACAGACAAAGGTACTACAGGTAATATATGTAAAAGAAAACTGAGATGAAAATATTTAAGTTACAGTCATGAAGATGTTTTACGGAATACTGATATGCGTGTTCAAGTAACGAAGCTAGGAATACACAGGTAGGTACACACAGGTAGGGCAGGTAACACAGGTCCGCGCACAGGTGAACACAGCCACCCCGCCAGGTAGATCTGTATATATATAGTAAGCATCACCTCTGAACGGACCACTCCACCCACGAAGATCCGGGAGTGGAAGAGAGGAGAAGGAGGAGGAGGAGGAGGAGAAGGAGAAAAGGAGATATAATAATAATAAGAAGAAGAAGAACAACAACAACAACAACAACAACAAGAACAAGAACAAGAACAAGAAGAAAGAATATGAGAAAAAGATAGATGAATATGAAGAAGAACAAGAACAAGAACAAGAACAGGAACAAGAATAAAAACAAGAAAAACAAGAACAAGAAACAGAACACGAAAAAAAAACAAGAAAAACACGATCATAATAAAATCAAGAACAAGAATAAAACAAAAAAACAAAGAGAAAAGGAAGAAAAAAATGTAAATAGAATAAAGAAAAGAAAAGAAGGAAACGGAGAAGGAAGAAGAAGAGGAAGAGGAGGAAGAGAAGAGCCCCGCCCAAGACCAACAGGTTCCTCTTAACGGGTGACTTGCTGACTAAACCACTAAACCTCTTGCTGACTTACTGAAAGAACTGACTGGACTGACTGACTTAAAAACTGTTATGACTCTGAACTCTGACTGTCAAACACGCTGACTAACTAACTGTATAACTGACTGACCAATTGGCTGACTGACTGGAACCCTTTGCTGACTTACTGACGAGCTGACTGAACTGACTGACTTAAAACTGTTATATGACTCTCTGGATTCTGACTGTCAAACACGCTGACTAACTAACTGCATAACTGACTGACCTATTGGCTGACTAACTGACGAGCTGACTGAATTGACTGACTGAAAACTCTTATAAGACTCTTTGAACTCTGGCTGGCAAGCATGCTGACTAACTGACATCATAACTTACTGACCTATTGGCTGACTGAATGACTGACAGCTGGAACCCTTTACTGACTTACTGACGAACTGACTGAACTGACTGACTTAAAACTGTCATATGACTCTGAACTCTGACTGGCAAACATTCTGACTAACTGACTGCATAACTGACTGACCTATTGGCTGACTAACTGACGAGCTGACTGAACTGACTGACTTAAACTTGCTATATGACTCTGAACTCTGGCTGGCAAACATGCTGACTAACTGACATCATAACTAACTGATCTGATTAACTAAGTGGTTGATTGATAGAACCTTTGCTGACCGGTTGAGCTCATGAACCTGCCTGACACATTGCTTCGTTGATTGAGTAACTGCAAGTCGCTAGATAAAAGTTCAGGCCACAGTTCGCGCCCCATTTAGATAAGTAACAAGCAGACGACGAAAACAACATATGGGGTCGTATTTTAAAACATTTCGCCTTCCAAGTTCACATATTTGGCAAGGCTTTCGTGGGAGTTGTGGGCATTTCCAGGAGTAGTTTTAAGACCTTGGTTGTAGTTTGGCCCTTCTTCTGTACCGTGAACCTAAAAAAAACACTCATCAGAACACGATTGATCCCCTCTTCGGCCTTTGAAAATAGTTAGGTTAGGTTAGGTTAGGTTAGGTTAGGTTAGGTTAAATTAGGTAAGGTTAGGTAAGGTTAGATTAGGTTAGGTTTGGTTAGTAGGTTAATTTAGGTTAGGTTAGGTGAAGTTAGGTAAGGTTAAGTTAGGTAAGGTTAGGTTAGATTAGGTTAGATTAGGTTAGGTTTGGTTAGGTAAGGTTAGGTTAGGTTAGGTTAGGTTAGGTTAGGACTGCTTTGGGATCCCAGTGATAGTTTTACCCGACTTCTGCATCCTGAACGGGAAAACCACCATGAGAACCCGGTTATTCTTCTCTGTGGCCTTGGAAAATAGTCGTTATGGGAGCCCGATACGTTTACGAATATGGAAACTAGTCCCGTCAAGATGCTGGGTTGTGGGAAGGATAGGAATAGTAAAGTTGTGAGTCACGTGAAGATGCTGGGTTGTGAGAAGGGTAGAAATAGTAAAGTTGTGAGTCCCGTGAAGATGCTGGGTTGTGGGAAGGGTAGAAATAGTAAAGTTGTGAGTCCCGTGAAGATGCTGGGTTGTGGGAAGGGTAGAAATAGTAAAGTTGTGAGCCCCGTGAAGATGCTGGGTTGTGGGAAGGGTAGAAATAGTTAAGTTGTGAGTCCCCTGAAGATGCTGGGTTGTGGGAAGGGTAGAAATAGTAAAGTTGTGAGTCCCGTGAAGATGCTGGGTTGTGAGAAGGGTAGAAATAGTAAAGTTGTGAGTCCCCTGAAGATGCTGGGTTGTGAGAAGGGTAGAAATAGTTAAGTTGGGAGTCCCGTGAAGATGCTGGGTTGTGAGAAGGGTAGAAATAGTAAAGTTGTGAGTCCCCTGAAGATGCTGGGTTGTGGGAAGGGTAGAAATAGTTAAGTTGTGAGTCCCATGAAGATGCTGGGTTGTGGGAAGGGTAGAAATAGTTAAGTTGTGAGTCCCGTGAAGATGCTGGGTTGTGGGAAGGGTAGAAATAGCAAAGTTGTGAGTCCCCTGAAGATGCTGGGTTGTGAGAAGGGTAGGAATAGTAAAGTTGGGAGTCCCGTGAAGATGCTGGGTTGTGGGAAGGGTAGAAATAGTAAAGTTGTGAGTCCCGTGAAGATGCTGGGTTGTGAGAAGGATAGTAATAGTAAAGTTGGGAGGATACACTATAGCTGCGCGTGGCCTCAGTGCTCATTTCCGTCGCATTTGCCCTTGACGTAGTAAGAAGTTTTAAATTAACCCTCTGATATGCTCACCATCCAAAGAACTGACTAGTGTTAGGATATGATGTAAAATTACTTATTCACTGAAATGCTCACCGTCCAAAACCTGACACATAGACAATAGAAGATGTGAAAATAATAAATACATTGATAAAACACTTGCCTTATTGTGTATTATGTAAAACTGACTAACAGAAATACAGACGAAAAATGAAGAGAATTGAAACATCGATATAACACGTTTCTTATTTTAGTGACAACATAAAACTACCTAACATAAAAATAGAAGAAAATGCAAATAAAAAAAAAAACATTGATATAACACGCTCCTTATTTTTGTACCATGCATAAAACTGCTTAACATAAACATAGAAGAACAATACAAATAATAAAAACCGATAATACACGTTCCATTTTTTTCTGACATATATAAAACTACCTCAAGTAAACAATAAACAATGATAATAATGATAAAAGCGTCGAAAAAACACGTTCCTTATTGTTGTAACATATATAAAACTGATACTAAAGACTGGTTGGTATTTTTAAACACTTCCGCCTCTGACATCAATAGTTACCAAAGGACAAAAAGGAGATCAATCGGGTTCTAATGTGCTATTTTAGGTTCGAGGTTTACAGAGGAAGGTTCAGTTTACTATCAGGGTCATTAAACTAGCTTCGGAAGTGCCAGAAAGGAGATCAATCGGGTTGTAATGAATGCTATTTTAGGTTCGAGGTTTACAGAGGAAGGTTTAAACTACTATCAGGGACATTAAACTAGCTTCGGAAGTGCCAGAAAGGAGATCAATCAGGTTGTAATGAGTGTTATTTTAGGTTCGAGGTTTACAGAGGAAGGTTCAAACTACCACAAAAAGAAAAGGAAGAAGTAGAAAGAAGAATATGAAGAAGAGAAAGAAGAAGAAGGAGAAGAATACGAACAACAAGAGAAAAAAAGGAAAAGAAAGAGGAAGGAAGAAGTAGAAAGAAGAATAAGAAGAAGATAAAGAAGAAGACGGAGAAGAATACGAACAAGAGAAAAAAAGGAAAAGAAAGAGGAAGAGGAAGAAAAGGAGGAGGAGGAAGAGGAGGAGAAGGAGGAGAAAGAAAGAGGAGGAGGAGAAGAAACGAGAAGAAGAAAAATGAAAAAGGAGAGGAAGAAGAAAAAGATGGAGATGCAAAGAGGAGGGAGGGAAACAAAAAGGAAAAAATAAATAAACCAGTCTCGAAAATGCCCCAGACTCCTACGAAAGCCTTGTGAAATGTGTGTACTTGGGCACCGATGTGTTAAGGAATACGGCCCCTAACCTTAGCGTATCATTTCTAACCGGTTACCTTCAGACGCCAGGCCGAGGAAAATAAGCGGTTACAGGAGCGATAAATCCATTAGCTTCTTAAGGCACGAAGTAAAACAAGAAATGGAGGTCAGGCCATGATGGAAATTTACGAAAACTGAAGAAAAAAATTAAGACTGAAAAAAGAATAAGTGAAAATTTGTTCAGTAACCAAAACGAGATCTTGATATATTAATAGCCACGCCCCCTCCTCCTCCTCCTCCTCCTCCTCCCTCCCAGGTGCTAATGAGGTGTGGCACAGGTGCGGCCTCTCAGGTGAGTCTCATTAATGTTGTTTTCTTCTACCTGAGCCGTGAATCGCCTATTAATTGGACATGGTAAAGAGGAACCTCATAGCCGATATTGTGAAAGAGAGAGAGAGAGAGAGAGAGAGAGAGAGAGAGAGAGAGAGAGAGAGAGAGAGAGAGAGAGAGAGAGAGAGAGAGAGAGAGAGAGAGAGAGAGAGAGAGAGAGAGAGAGAGAGGGGGGGGGTTGTTTGTAGTGTTAGCATAAGCAGCATCAATAGGTGTAGAAGTAGTAGTAGTAGTAGTAGTAGTAGTAGTAGTAGTAGGAAGAGGAGGAGGAGGAGGAGGAGGAGGAGGAGGAGGAGGAGGAGTGGCAGTAGTAGTAGTAGTAGTAGTAGTAGTAGTAGTAGTAGTAGGAAGAGGAGGAGGAGGAGGAGGAGGAGTAGCAGGAGTAGTAGCAGTAGTAGTAGTAGTAGTAGAAGTAGTAGCAGCAGTAGTAGTAGTAGTCATTCCTCTTTGTATGTCTAATACGTTATTTCTGACATCAACATAAAATATCAGTACATTATATAGACAACCCCCAGTTTTCCTCCCATATAGCTTCCCTCCATCCCTCCATTCATCCCTCCTTCTGTCCCTCCATTCATCTCCCTTCACCTGTCCCTCCATTCATCCCTCCCTCCACTTGTCCCTCCCTCCCTTCCCCCCACGCAGCCTCGCCTGCCGCCGTGGTCACCGTGACATAATTGACCATTGAGTGCAGCCCACTGACCCAGGTACGTCGGTCTCTCTCTCTCGAGGGACAAAAACAGTAACCTTTAAAACCATCCCTCGCTCTCTAACACACACATACACACACACACACACGCACACACACACTTGCCCCGCACCTTGTTCTCAGCGACGGCACGTAAAGATTGAAGAGGTTATGTCCAGACGCGTGCCCAAGATGTCCCGTTGTGTGTCCTTGCGCCCGGGGGCAGGACAGTTCCTCAGGGCGCGACGCTGGGGCCTTAGTACAATCCTGGGCTGCTGGAGGATCGTGGGCGTAGCCAGTGACACGGGCGAGTCAGCACGGGACACATGCACGGACACGGACGGCCACACGGAACAAGTCACTGGCCAAAGACTGAGGGTGTGTGCGTGCCGCGACTCTTGTATAGTGACTCCAGACCGTACGACAACCCCCTCACCGCATCCTTCACCTATTCCATGCAAGACGAGACGGACGGATAGATGCTCTAGAAACACACACAAAGCATCATCAACACCTCTCTGGCAGGATTCAAAACGTTTGTACCCTCGCCACGCCCCCCGGAGTCTCCTATACCCTCGCGCGGGGGGGCGGTGAGGGTGCACACTGCTCAGCAACTCGTCGTGTGGCTGGCAGGGCGGCGCACGCATCCCTCCTCCTCCTCCAGTGGGTCCCTGCTTTCACTGGCGCCACGCTGAAGGTCGAACAAGATAAATTTCCGACCTCGCTGACGTGTGCCATACTGCCCCACGGAGGGAGACGTGCCCCACGGAGAGGAGACGTGCCCCACGGATGGAGACGTGCCCCACGGAGAGGAGACGTGCCCCACGGAGAGGAAACGTGCCCGAAGGAGGAGGAGGATTAAGTTAAGCTCGAAGGAGGGAGAAAAGAGAAGAATTATCTGGCGGAGGGAGACGTGGCCGAGGGAGGAAAAGACGTGCCCGAAAGAGGGAAAAAGTACCTGAAGGAGAAGGAGGATTAAGCTGA
>NC_066556.1:9011906-9181906 GCF_024679095.1 Eriocheir sinensis
TTACAACGCAAATCCACTTACGTCACATTCTCTTACCCTTCCACCCGTCTCATTGTTATATAGTGTTATGGTGTGGGAGGGTAGGGCAATTTTATCAAGGAGAGTGGAGGGGTGAAAAAATAACGTGTGATTGTAACTGTGAATGGAGTGGTAATTGTTGACAGGGACTGTGTGTGTGTGTGTGGGGGGGGGGGGGGGCGGATGGTGGGAGGGGGAAGGAAGGAGGAAGAGAGGGGAGGAGATGGTGAATGTGTGGTGTGGTGTGTGTGTTTGTGTGTGTGTGTGTGTCCATTTTTACGTACAACAATCTCTCCTAATTAACGAAAACTAAAATAAAAATAAAAGATTGAAAAAAAAAAAATTAAAATCTGTTCAGTAACCAAACGAATAGCTTTCCCTATCTATATATTTATCTATCTGTCTATCTATCTATCTATTTGTATGTCTATCAATCCATCTATCTATCTATCAACTTATATATCTATCTGAATCTATCCATCTTTTTATCCACCTCTTTATATCTATTCTATCCATGCATATCCATCTCTCCATCTATGTATCTGTTTATCTATCTATCTCTATTTCAACCATTCCATCAGCACCCATTAAGTCACCCCCGAAATCTAACTCACACGCCCACCATTAGCGCGCCTCCTCACCCTCGTCACCGTCACCTCCTGTTCTTATTCTTGTGTTTCAAGGATAATCAAAGGGTTTCCCAAGGCTGTGGTTGACGGTGGCAGGAGGTGGAGGTGTTCCGCGAGGGAGGGAGGGAGCGGGTGTGAAGTGAGAAGTCTATATTTACCGCCAGTGGATGGAACGTGTGAAATGGATAGGCAAGGGAAACGGTGGATATGAAGTGGTGTGGACAGGAAAGAATTGGAATATGAACTGGAGTGGATAGTATGAAGAAGTGGAATGAGTGTTTGTGGGTGGAGGTGGAGGTGGAGTTGCGTTTTTTTTTTTTTTTTTACTGTCAATGAATACCGTGAATGAATAGGACAATAAAGTGGATGAAAAACAATAACAGGGGTGTGGAATGGATGTGGAATGTATGGATGAGAGTTTGTAGTGGAAGTAGACTTGTGATTTGCTTTACTGTAAATCAACACCGTGGAGTAATATGTGTGGAGTGGATGAAAGAGTAAAAATGGTGGATGTGGATGAATGTGGAACGGACGTGAAAAAGATGGATGCTTATTTATAGGTGGAAGCAGATTTTTTTTTTTTTTTTTTTTTGGCTATTGTATAAGGAGGTCGATTATAAGGAAAACAATCAATTAAATACATTACTGAAGAACTAATAATGGATATACGTATTTGTGGATGAACGTGGAGGATTAATTAGGAAGAACTTGTACACGACTAAAAATAAAAAAAGGAAGAAAGAAAAACAGAAAGAAGGTAAGAAAGAAAGAAAAGAAAGAAAGATAAAAAGATAAAGGACAAAAAGAATGAAAGAAAGAAAGAAAGAAAGAAAGAAAAAAATAAGAAAGAAAGATCGTGGAGGATTAATTGGGAAGAACTTGTGCACGGCAAGAAAGAAAAAAAGAAAGAAAGAAAGAAAGAAAAACAGAAAGAAGGTAAGAAAGAAAAGAAAGATAAAAAGATAAAGGACAAAAAGATGGAAAGAATGAAAGAAAGAAAAAAGAAAAAAAGAAAATAAGAAGGAAAAAAGAAAGAAAGAAAGAGAGAAAGAAAGAAAAAAAGAAAATAAGAAAGAAAGAAAGAAAGAACCAACTACAGAGGAAAAGACAATAGAGGAATAAGTATACATAACAGACGTGATTGATAAGGTAAAGAGAGAAAGGAGGAACAAAAATAGTATGAGAAAATAGGACAGACAAGGAGGACAAGGATGAGGAGGAAGAAGAAAAGGAAAAAAAGAGAAGTATATAGAGAAAGAGAAAGAAGATGAAGGAGAGGAAGGACGCGAAGTACGAAAATGAAGAGGGGGGAGGGAACGAAGGTGACACAGACGAGGAAGAGGAAGAGCAACAGAACCGAATAGAAAAAAATAAAGACGTAATGATGATAATGAGAGTAATGGGACGGGAAGAATCTCATAATAACAAAAGAACGTCCATGAGCAAAAAAAAAAAAAAAAAGAGAGAGGATTAAAATAACGGAAGGTTGAGGAGGAGGAGGAGGAGGAGGAGGAAGAGGAGAAGGAGGTCAGGAATTCAATCTTTTCTCTTTCAAGCAGGTAAACTGAAGCCTCATCTCTTGTCCTCAATATCCTGAAGGAGGGAAACCTACCTGTGTGTGTGTGTGTGTGTGTGTGTGTGTGTGTGTGTGTGTGTGTGTGTGTGTGTGTGTGTGTGTGTGAAAAATAAACTCATGAAACACACACACACACACACACACACACACACACACACACACACACACACACACATACATACAAACATGAACGCCTGGTCGTTTACACTTTTCTTTACTAATGGATTGAGAAAGCCAAACTCCCATGCCTCGGGCGGGGAAAAGGGTGTAGTATTATAGTAGTAGTAGTAGTAGTAGTAGTAGTAGTAGTAGTAGTAGAAAAAGAAGAAGAAGAAGAAGAAGAAGAAGAAGAAGAAGAAACATCAATGCAACGCTTACACATCCCATCATCCTCATAAACACACACACACACACACACACACACACACACACACACACACAATTAGAGAAACCGCAGCTGGGCAAACCCTCGAAAAAATAATTATGAGGAAAGGTAGGAAAGGTAACGAGGAAACACCTGCCTTACCTTTACCTGCCTTATACCTGCCGTGATTTCCTCTCCGGTGCGTGCAGGTGCGTGTGGGGGGTGAGTGTGTGTGGGGGGGGGGTGCAGGTACGTGTGTGAGGGAGGGAATTGAAGGGATGATGAAAGAGGGGGAGGGGGAAGCGAAAGAAAGTGAAATGAGAAGGTGATGAAGGGGGAAGAAAGTGATAATGAAAAGGTAAAGTAGAAAATAGGGAAGAATGGGGAATGGAAAGGGAGATGAGGAAGGATGAAGGAGAGGTAAAGGAAAATAGGTGTGTGTGTGTGTGTGTGTGTGTGTGTGTGTGTGTGTGTGTGTGTGTGTGTGTGTGTGTGTGTGAGAGAGAGAGATTGTTGTTGTTTTTCATTTATTATATACAAGCAAAAGAATCTGAAGACTAATTTGTAGCTAATAGTATAAATATAGAAAATATCCATTGAACGCCATTTCATTGTTTTTCATTTTCTAAGATAAAGAAAAATATAAATAATTCTGTGAGATAACCTGTTCATGATCGCCTTCGTGTCATGACTTTCGCTTCTGTTACAATGCATTAATTATACGTGGCTTGCATGCATGTAAAGTAAGCTATCCCCCACTCTCTCTCTCTCTCTCTCTCTCTCTCTCGTCAGTCATCTGTTCCCATTCCAACGTAATACCGAGGTTGTGGGACGCCCGCTAGCCATCTACCTTCGCGACCTCCACCACCCTCCTCCCGCCCCTCACGCCTCTTTCCTCCTCCTTCTTCACCTCCCGCCCACCTCTCCTCACCTCACGCCCTCATCTCCTCCTTCCTCCTCCTCCCATCATCCTCCCTTATTCCCCATATTATCAAACAGTTAGGCGCGCGTTTACACACCCAAAATTGAGGTTGTCGGTATTTCCATGAGTAGTTTTATTAGCCTAGTAGTAAATCGACGAGACTCCTGATATATAAACGAGATACACAGCATTGATCTCGAATAAACTCCTTTGTGGCCTCAGGAAATAGTTTGACAAGGTTTCTGCATCATGAACGTTATAAAAAAAAAAAACAGACATTAGAAACAGACTACTTTTCTTTGTGACCTTTGGAAATAGTTGCTGTAAGAGTCGAAAGCTTCTCAGAATACAGGCCTATCAGATTAGATGCTAAGGTGCGCAGGCGTGCGGTTACGAGGGTGCTGGGCTGCCGAAGAAGGGGTGGCATTCCTTATTCGGTTTATCTCTCGTATAGGCAGAGGACGAGGCCACGGGTGGAAGCAAGGGACTGGCCAGACTCCTCATTAACCTCATTAAGAGCCGATTTCACAGTCCAACACAGTGTCTTCGTAACAGCTCGAACCAAACTATAGAATCCTATACAATACAAAGTGGTGAGGTCTTCGGTGCCACACTAAATCCACAAGACTTTTCCTGTATAGTTTCATCAAATTTGTGAACTTAAATATAAACAACCAGATACTATACAAGGATATTTCGAAGGCTCTGGTATTGGTTTGGGAGCTTACTAACCCATCATGGGGAACTGTGAAACTGGCCCTAAGTGTCGTGTGTGTGGGGGAGGAGAGGGAGGAGGAATAGTAATGAATTGGAGTATAAAAGATGTGCTCAATAGACGTCATGATATCTATTTTGCAGGATGGCGCCTCTGTGAAGTTTGATTTATACTCTTGTTTAAGCAGACATCACAAATATGCCCCGCCTAGGACAGCCAAGCAACCACCAAAAAGAGTGAAGTCCATATTATCAAACTCTTCCAAGCCTTAGTCCGTTTATATCAAAGGGCTCTCGCAGTGGTTGTGGGAGTTTCCATGGCTGGTTTCCTGACCCTGGCGGTAGTTTTGCAAGGCTTCTACGCTGAACGGGATAAACACTTATGACAACCCGACGTAGCTCCTCTCTGGCCTTGGAAAACATACGTAACAAGAGCCCAAAACGTTTGATAATACGAGTGTGAACCTTTCCTAGCATCCACCCAGCCTATACAGTTCGTGCTGGAGGTAGAAATATAGGTTCTTGATTCAAACTCGCTTCTTTCCCCATTTGCAGCTTTCACAAACCGAGGGAACAAGTAAACGCACATCTAGAGGAGAAAAAGGTAGCAAAGTGTATCCCATTTAGCTTCTGCTCCAACTTGTACCCATTTATGACACCCAGCCTCGTATAGTGGCGTACTAACTGTATCATCCCTGAGCTTCTGTTGCTTACTTAGACTTACTCGATGGGAATAGCCAGGAGAGTAATTTCAGGGCGAGAGAGGTACATAACTTACATCATGGGTTGCGGAAGCGTATATTAACTTGCCCTAATAGCTTCGGACCCTACAAGCAAGCAGATTATACGTGTGTAATTATGTTAGTGCGCTCTCTCTCTCTCTCTCTCTCTCTCTCTCTCTCTCTCTCTCTCTCTCTCTCTCTTTTCAGCCTCGAGGTCACTGCAGATGATGGGCCGAGGGATCATTATTTTTTTGAGGCTGCGCCGACAATGGTGATAGCACAATGACACCCTCCACCTCGTCCTCGTCCTCCATCTCCTCCTCCTGCTTCTCCTTCTCCTTCTCCATCCTTGGCCCACAAATACTCATCAATGTAGCCCTCACCTTCAACACACACACACACACACACACGATTGAAAAGGCTTACCAACTGAAACCGTGTGTGCAAAATGAGTAGGCTATGTACATAAATACGTTTAGAGACATTACATAATTAAAATAAAATACAATGTGAAACCTAGCGTGCCTGACTCGATTCTGCGAAGGCACGCATTATACGAACAAATGATGAGCTAATAACACGACATAATTAAGGCCGGCTGAGGTATTTAATTAGTATGAGGATTGTTCCCGGAAAGCTATTAGTGACCCGCGGTAATTGGCGTCGGAGATGAGCTCTGAGGCCACGTGCACTTATGAGGTATGCTGACTATGCTCCTATTATAGACAGACAGTAGTAGGGTGAAGTAGAGGAGCATGTCTCTCTCCCTCGCTCCCAGACTCTTATCCGTACCTCTTACTTCGCGCCGGGATGTCGTTAGCAAGGAATGAATGGCTTGGAATCACAGGCGGGCCCGATGAATACCACGTTACCAAACCCACGCGAGAAATTGTTATGAGTTTACTGCCCGCAACCGTCTCTCTCTCTCTCTCTCTCTCTCTCTCTCTCTCTCTCTCTCTCTCTCTCTCTCTCTCTCCTGTTTTCAAGGCTGTATGTATAATAAAGGCTAAAAAAGAGTATTCTGGAAAAAAACATACAATAGACGGGACAAAAATAAGACCTTGTATCAGCTCAATAGCGTTCACTCTCAAGGTTTCCAATAATAGAGGGACAAAAGAAAAAGGGACTCAACAGGGAATGAGTGAACTGCATTGACATAAATAGCTGAATGAATCCGGAAGCTACGTCTGTATAGGTACCTTGCATTTCGTTAAGATTAGTAGGCTATACAGTAAACTAGTAAACTATAAGGGATGACATTGCTTCCTCTCAGACTCACCTTGGGAAGTAGCAGTGAAGATCCTGTAACTTATCAGAGAGGTCCTGCGCTTCTTTATTCATAGGATACTGGCGAGCACAACCATGGTCACTTTTTTTATCATTAAACAAGTTGAGATAGGATTTTCTTATCTCCCTTTGGTGCTATTCTTATTTTTTGTAACATACCTTGGACTTGTTTCAACTAATTTTTTTTTTTTTTTCAGTATTTCCAATCATTCCACTTCTGCCTTGAATCACTGTTTTACCTGCACAAGGCGTACCTTAATTTCATTTATCTTTCCTTAGCGGCACACATTCACTATCACATTTATCAGCTTTGTTTAATTATCACGAGAGCATTGCACTCTTTCAAATCATATCTTCCTGTTTTGCTCTAGACTCTACTCTATATGACACAGGCACAGTGTAGATAACTTGCTATTGTTCCTTTTTTCTTTGTCTGCTTTCTTTTTCATTTATTATTGCAAAAATTCTCAATACGGATAATATTGAATTTATCGTAGCCATCTCGCGGGAGGTTGATATATTGTATTGTATCATGGTCTCTGACCTCCGGAAAATTGAAGACACTTCAATATGATGAAAACTGTTTTTTGAGCGAAGTCTAGCACATCGCAGTTTTTCTTCGAGGCACAGGCGGGGTCAGGTTAGGTTAGGTTTAGATAAGTTACGTCATTGTAGGTCAGATTTTAAATTGTTTACGATAAATACGTGATATGCTTAATTCGCTCTGCACTGTTGCTGTTACTGGCGGGGGAGCAGTGCTAGGCTTTATTAATCTCAATATTCCCCACTCTGTTATGTCCTTCACTATAGTCGGTTCCACGAGAACTGGCATAATTTTCCCTCAGGGGTGGACTTACTTTGTTGTGTGCCTACTTTATCAGCCTCTAGCTTTTTCATCCTATCATTGAGACCTTGCCCTCTCTACAGACTCACAATGCTCCCTGATTTCTAATTTTCACATATATCCTTGGCCATCCCCCTGCTTATTTTCACACCTTCAATATGTACTAAATATCATATAGAACGACACTGGAGGACGTGGTTACAATATTACTTTGGCACTGAACTAGCCACTCTTATCACTGCCGTTGGTCTCCTCTAGCACCTCCATGGTTAAGTCTTGTTGACATTTTCTGCACTCATGGCTTGTTTCTACCACTCACTTGTTTCCACAGCTTTTACACTCCTTCCTCTTCACACCTCGCTCCTCTTTAGACACTTTGGGATTGGTTTCCAGCAAGAATATAGGTCAAACAGGTCAGATACAGGTCATACACTGCACGCCTCCCTGGGTCAAACTTCCCGGCTGGTTTGTACTTTGTTTTGAACTTTTGGTCTCGGTCTTCTTCTTTTTGTTCTTTTGATCGCTTTGTATCGCTTTGTAGGTCCTCCTCCTCCTGGTTCTTTCTTTGTTTTTCAAATGCATTATATTATTTACTTTTCCTCACTATAATACCGTGCTCCGCTTAACTCCTGCCCCCTTCTTCTTGTGACCTCTTACGCTCTCCCTTCGTAGGTCAGTAGCAGTCTTGTCATGGTCCTTTGTACCTGCAACAATAAACAATCAATCAATCACTGTCTCATTTATACACTTGCTATCCAATCGTGTCTTTTTCTTGACCTGTTTCTCATTAGAACGATTTATTGCACTCCCAGATAAGGAAAGTGTGGGCGCCGTTGCACATGTTGAAACACTTGCATACAGAAGCAGCAATGATGCTATAAAAAAGGTTTCTATTGACTAAAGAGAACATAATTATGAACAAAAAAAAAAATGCTGCATAAAATTCGCTTTCTACTCCTATCCCGTACACTTTTTTTTTCAGGAAGACAGGAAAAATGCATAGAACTACAGCAGCTGTATGAGGAAAATCCAAATGATATCATAGGAAAGTTGTCATTTAGCAAAGAAAACAATGAGAATAAAAAGGAACTGGTCTATGAAATCTGGAAAAAGGGAGAAATAAAAATACAGGAGCAGAACCCACAATGAAAAAAAATGACATCTCCATAGGTAGTACCATGGAACTAAACAGGCAAAATGGTAGGGGACAAGAGCTATAATAAAAAAAAATAGTAGCTGTGATGAGATAAAAAAAAAAAGTCCAATGACAGAAGTTCCGTTACAAAGGCTGAACTTGGCCCCATCACCTGCTGTGTAAACGTAAACACGGCGCCGGGGAAACGAGGCTCCAGCACACGCCCTAGTCACCGGCGCCTTGGCAGTGACCCTCGAGGCAGTGCAGGGCAGTGAAGGAGCCTGTCCCAGGAGCGTACTGCGGGTGTGGAGGGAGTGAATCTGAAGGAGGGGAGCAGATAATCTCGCCATGTTGGCCTCGAGACGGCTGGCGGCCTGCGTGCCCCGCTTCCTGCCCCCTGCGTGTGAGTGGCTCAGGCAGGGTATTGTAGGTGTGACAACATGTAATACGTTCAAATGCCCAAGGAGCAGACATTTAGACATATAGTATTATCGGGTTAAGGTTTGGTAAACGTTCTAACTGATGTCCCAAATTAAAAATTGTCACATTCAAAAATAGACTAGATAAATTCATGGACAGCGATATTAGGTGGGGTTAGATACACGGGAGCTTAGGGTCAAAGGAGCTGCCTCGTACAGGCCTGCCGGCCTCTTGCAGACTCCTCCGTTCTTATGTTCTTATGTTCTTATGTATTTACCCTCTTAACTCAGAAATGGGTTTACAAAATATTTGACCCTCCCCAAAACTGAAGTAAAATAGGTAATTTTCCAGAACGTCACCCATGTGACACTGTTGGACAAAACTAAATTTTTTGGGTAGTTTTCGGTGTTATGACATAATCTACTAACTATTTGTCACAAATCATTTAATCACTAATTGATTGACTTTTCAATGCCTCATGTTCACCCACCGCCACACCCACAAAATAGCTCGCAGAGAGAGGTTCAACTTGCTTACTGTTTCTACATTTCACTCACCTTCTTTTAACCTATAACGCTTTGTGTAGCCTCTTAGGTCCTCCTCCTCTACGTCCTCTGTTCTGTTTATTGAATAGTACAGTAAAATAAAGGTAAAGATTGTTTTTATTTGTGTGCTGGATTTTTAGACAAAACTAGTTTCTACGAATAGTTCTTTACTTGCTTAGTTTACTTAGTCTTGTTACCATTATTTACTTTATTCATATTTTTAAATGAAGGCCTTTCTTATACCCACCCAAACAGGCACATACCACAGACAAGCTCTAACCAACACAGCCGTGAAAAAGAAACGCTCTCAGCTGTTCACTCAGGAGGCCCAACGACAGGCTGCTCTCATCACAGACGTGGAGAAGATAGAGGTGCAGTATGAAGGACACCCAGAAAATTGCACACTGGTCATGAACAAGTGTATGTCTACCCCATACAACTGTGCCCAGCGTAAGTGCATTCACTGTCTGATGAGGGTTTACGATAGTGCTGCATCTTATGCTACTGCTGCTAGGATGATTCAGTAACCTCCCTCAAGCTACATATACAAAATTGATCTTAACTGTAAATGAATGACAAAGAATTTCACTGGCAATATATGCACCTTATTTAAGAAATTAAAATAGATAAAAGACTAAGAGATCATATGCATTTATAGTAATTATTCACCAGTTCTGAATTCACACTCCTTGAAGTATTGTATGTAAAATTATCTCTCATCAGTGAGCGATTCTTCTTAGTGCTGAGATGATATCCTTTATTCATCACTGTAAAACTGATCCATTTCCCTCCTTCAGACATCACCCAGATGATCCTGGAGCGGTCCGTGCTGGCAGAGGTGGACGGCCAGGTGTGGGACATCCACCGGCCCCTGGAGGACAACTGTACTCTCCGTTTCCTCCACTTCAGACAGGTGAGGGAGGGAGGCTGTTTTACCATCATTAATTATCTAATTCTTCCATTGATATATATATATATATAATTTCTCAATATTAATTCCATCTCTGCTGTTTGTTTTATTTTAGTTGTCATGTTTTCTAAGTATCTTATTTTGTCTGTTCCAGTTTATTTCATGTTGAATATTTTGTGTGTAATTGATATTTGTTCTTTTTCATCTATATCAATGGTAATGTTAATTCTTTTCTGTTCCAGTCTGACCCATACTATGCCAACAA
The DNA here is from genome assembly GCF_024679095.1 of Eriocheir sinensis. NCBI lineage: Eukaryota > Metazoa > Arthropoda > Malacostraca > Decapoda > Varunidae > Eriocheir > Eriocheir sinensis. The sequence continues at coordinate 9,022,258 of NC_066556.1, forward strand.
AGCATTCTGGCGCTCAATGTCAGTGATGCTCGGGGCTGTGCTGGAGTCTGCATTCAAGGACAATCTTTATGTAGAACTCTGCTCCTATCCCTCCCCCAATGGTACTAAACCTTGTTGCCAGCTGCTCTTACTATACTTCTTAGATTGGTGCATTTACTACTAGGATTCCTGCCTTAAGCATCTTTTCTTCGCACACCAGTAACTATCATGAGTGTGTTATTTGGAGTTCTAGATTGGTATTGTTGGATGCTTCGCCCCTCACATCAGTTATTTCCAAAGGCCAAGAAAGATATCAGGCAGGTTATTATGAGTATTTTTTTAGGGTCATGGTACAAAAGAAGGGTAAAAAAAACTACCCATGGAAAGGCCCACAACTACAAAAGCCTTGTCAAATGTGTGTCTTTGGGCGACGATATGTTTATTTATATGGCCCTTAGAGTTCAGACTTGTGATAATTTGCGTCCAATTTTTTCCTTCGTGTTTAAGGAAAGTTGCATTATTGTAGGTGAAATGTTAATTGTTAGGAGTGTTTTTTAAATAGTTTTAGACATCCTGTTTCAGTTAACAAGAACTTCAAATATTTAAAGCTGAAACATGAATATTTATCAATTGAAAGTAAGGGGCTTTTGGTTTCATTCTTTATGCCTCCTTACACTCTTCTGTTGTCCCCTCAGTGCGCACTGGCAGCTTTGTGTATGATGCTGATCTCAAAATACCCAGCTGGGAGCCCACTAAGGTAAGGCAGCTCCCATACCCTCTTTAATGAACACCCATGTTTTATTGACTTACTTGTCCAACCCTTTTCCCAATTACTTCACTTCTTTGCCATAATCCTTTTGATGGAGAATTTATCACTCATTATGTGATTTGCTTTTCAGGAGGAACTGAGAACACTGTCAGCAGAGATGGTGAAGTTGTCCATGGCTGCCCACCCCTTTGAGAGGCTGGAGGTGGATGCCAGTGTTGCTCTTAAAATGTTTGCAGACAATAAGTTCAAGACACATCAGATCCCCCAAATGGCAGCCCAGAGCACCTCAGGTAAAGAGGGCTGGGAAAGCAGTTACAGAGTGAATGTGTTGCTTGACCAGAAAACTCATGAAACAAAATAAATATGAAGGAAGGAAATTTTCTCTTGTTGATGAAATGACTGTTGGCACTCATAACTAAGATGCAGTTCTTAGATGAATTTTTATCTTAAATACTGAATTAACTAACAAAATACAACTCTTAGGGATCACAAGGTTTGCCAGGAGATGCATAGGAAAGGGATTCTATTATCTAATTCTCCTTTCAGGTAACACGGTTGTGGTGTATAGGATCGGGGACTTTGTGGAGGTGAGCCGTGGACCGATGATAGCCAACACAAGCCTTCTGGGCAAGGTGTCTATTGTGGCGGTCCATCCCATTGAAAGTAGTGAAGGTCAACTGTTCAGGGTGCAAGGAGTGGCACTTCCCAAAGGTTTTATGGTAGGTAGTTAATACAACTGTTGTTGAGTCTTGTCTGTTGTAAATGAGTAAGCGGTGTGCCAAGTAATTAGATAAAATGACCTTGTTATGACTAAATGACTACTTATCTTTTCAGTTGAATCACTTTTCCTATGGCCTGTTGGAGAAGAGAGCAGAACAACTGGTGAGTATTAACCTGTTGAACATTTATTATAGGAAAATAGTTTTGATAAGCATCCAATTAGAGGCTTTCCATTCTATTGAAAACTAGATTTCTTAAGAGTTGTGATTGTACTTAATTTTGTTACATAATTAATGAAGTGAGTTCTATAACCATTCTACATCTCTCACATTATGTAACCATCACTAATCTAAGTAAAACTGCTGAAAACTACATATCTTTATAAACAAGAATGATTTGTCGGCAGAGATTTATCAGTCAATCAGTCTGTTTACCAAAACTACAGCATAGAAGTCAGTTATTAGTGGTACTAATTTTTATCATAATAAAAGTCACTGATGTTGCAAAAATGCAGTCATGAATAGTGTATTTTCATTTGACCATTTCCTTCTCTGCCAGAACTCTGGTCGCCTACCAGCCTTCTCACCCACTCCCAGTCAGCCACAGACACAACAGGCCGCTGCACCTTAGTCTGACCACTGAGCTACCCTTCAGATCAGGGAGCAGGCATCTACTGTATAATAATTGTACCTTTTTTTAAGCTGTATAAATAAAACATTAGACATACACGTGCTTTTTTCATTTTGGCTTTCATATGAGTGAATTGAGTGACAGTATTGTGGCCAGTGTGAGAATTATCATCTGGGCAGTTGAAACACAAGACACATTACAAAGGAGCCCAGAGTAGAATAGCATTATCTAGCCAGTGAAAGGTTTAACTATTTTGTTCTTGCATTTTACATGTAAGATGGCCTTGCAAAGGCAGATTGAGTTTTGCCAATCACTTAATTCCAAAACAGTAGTACACAGCCTGCCATTAATAGAGCCCATTGTGTCTATACAAAGCCATTCCTGACAAATATGTAGTCCCCTATGTTGTCCTTGTCAATGAGGTAGTCATAGAGGTGGTATCCATGAGCCTCCACACTCTCCACAAACTTGGTGTCCTTCCCCTTGACGTTCCCATGATGCTCCACCAGCAGGACGGAGATCTCCACCGTGCTCCAAGGCAGTGTGTCCAGGATCTGCTTTTCTGCTCCTTCCACATCAAGGGAAAGCAAGTCCACCTGAGGAAGGAAGAGGGAAGAGTAACTTAGAATCTTGGGGTTGCTTGGATGGGGTAAATAAAAGATGCTTGAAGACTTAAAGTGGATCAAGTGAGAATATGATAGCTTTTTCAGTTCATACATAAATACTTTACTTTAAAGAAAATGTATTTAAACTAATATATGAGGATTTCATGATATTTTAAGCCTGAAAATCTATCAAGACAGGTTACATTTGTAGCAATTTGTGTATTTACTGAAGATCTAGATGTTAAAGATTTCATGTGTAACTTTTGTGATGTTGAGTGTTCTTGAGATTGGACAGGAGGCTTATTCTATGGTATTCAAAGCCTAGAAATTAGTATCAAGACAAGTTTCAAGTGTGGCAAGTTATGTATATACTGAAGATCTAGATGTTACAAAATTATTGTCATACCTTTGTGATGTTGAGGGCTCTGAGGTAGGACACGAGGGGGAAGCACTGCACGGTGGCATAGGAAGAGTCATACACGGTAGCTTGGTACTTCTGGTCTGGGCCGCCAGCCTCCATCAGGAAGGAGCTGCCCCGGATCACCCACAGGGCCTGCGTGGTCTCTGTCTCAGCATGGGTATCTATGGCCTGAAGAACCATCTCCTGCAAGGCATAGTCTCTGGTTATTGAGTTTCATGTTTTACTTGTAAAATCAGAGATCAAGAGATGAGGAATGTAGACAAATCATATTTTATATAGACATTCTGTAAGGTAAAAATCACCCATTCCTTATTCTCTAGTTATTGAGTTCCATATTTCACTTGTAGAGTCAGAGAGCAAGAGGTACCAAATATAGCCATCAAGCTTTCATATAGACACTGTAAGGCAAAAAACACCCATTAATGTCATGGACTTTTTTACTCTCTGGCCAGTCTGTTTACAGTCATTCTTTCACACATTTTATGAGAATAAATACCTTTAGCCAGTCATTAGCATTTTCACCCTCTGGTCAGTCACTTTCATCCATATTCTGAGGCCCAAGCGCTCACCTTTGGGTAGGGCGTGATGGCCAGGCAGCTGTTGGAGGACCAGGCACGTCTATTCTTCTTCAGTAGGTGTTTGAAGGCATTTGGGTTAGGCTCCACCAGCAGCCCCTTCCATCCATACACCTGTAGCACAAAAACACGATTATTATTATTATTATTATCTTTATTATTATTATCTTATTCATTATTGCCTCTAGATAACTTAAAAATCCTTAGTTTTAATGCGCGTAGCCTAAGAAACAAATTTGATGAACTGAGATGTCTTGCTTTAACAGAAAATTTTGACATAATTGCTATAACCGAAACATTTATCGACACCACAAATATTGATTTAAGTTCCGAATACAACATAGATGGCTACAGACTCTTCAACAAAGATCGTGTAAACCGTAGAGGTGGTGGCGTCGCCCTTTATGTCAAAAGCTATTTGCAACCCACTGACAAAACACCGGGAAACAGTAACGTTGAACATTTGTGCGTGCGAGTAAACATTGCAAAAGTCAACTTAAATATATCTGTCACCTACAGACCTCCCGGGCAATCACTCGATGACGACCTTGAAATGTACAGCGTCTTAAGGCAGTCACTTAATAACAGCGACTCACTGATATTAGGAGACTTTAACCTCCCCCATATCGACTGGGCGACACTGTCAGGTACAGAAGGCGAGTCACATAGAATGATCGAATTTCTAGAAGAAAATTATCTAAGCCAAATGGTTTCTGAGCCAACTCGACAAAATAATATACTCGACCTTGTTATAACGACCCAAGATAACCTAATCAGTAGTGTCACGGTAGGAGAACACCTCGGTTCTTGCGATCATAAATTAGTGCGCGTCGACATTAAAGCTCAATCATCAGTGACTGAAAATAAAGTAAAGGTGCCCAATTTCAAAAGAGCTAACTTCGTAGAAATCCGACAAAAACTAACAGAAATACAACTGTCAGATGACGGCAACGTAGAGGAAGCCTGGCTAAGCCTTAAAAATCACTTACTCACTCAGCAGAACACATTCGTCCCCTTGTGCGAGAAGCGAATTAACACTAATAAAAGCCCACCGTGGTTTAATAGCGAAATTAAACAATCAGTCAATGAGAGAAAATTGTTTTACAGGTTAAAAAAAAGAACAAAGCACGCCCGAAAACATTAGACTTTATAATGATGCCAGGCGACGAGTAAAAAGACTAGTAGGTCAGGCAAAGCGTAGATACGAAGAAAATATTGCAGCCAACTGTAAAAATAATCCGAAATCTTTCTTCAGTTACATAAACAACAGAAAGGCGATCAAAAGTGGTATTGGACCTTTAACAAACAGCGACGGTGCACTAGTGACTGACAGCCAACACATTGCAAACCTCTTAAACAATTACTTTTCCTCGGTGTTTAATACTAACAGTCTTCCTCTCGCTACCACCAACACCAGTACTATTGTAAATCTCGAGCATGCATTGCCTAATTTTGAAATAACAACCGATGAAGTCCTTAAAGCTCTCCATTCACTTAAAACAAATAAAAGTCCTGGACCTGACAAAGTATATCCAACTCTGCTGAAAGAAACAAAGAGCGAAATACTCTCCTCCTCACAACCGTATTCAATATGTCCTTGCGACAAGGCATCGTCCTTCAGATTGGAAAAAGGCTAACGTGACACCGATTTTCAAGAAAGGAGACAAAAAGTACCAGGTAATTACAGGCCCATTAGTCTAACTTCGGTTGTAGGTAAGCTACTTGAGGGCATAATTAGAGACAAAATTGTGAATTACCTTGAAAGCCACTCATTGATTGGGGACTCACAACATGGCTTCCGAAACAAAAGATCCTGCCTATCAAACCTATTAACCTTTTATAACGACCTCTTCACTGTTTATGACGTAACCAAATCACTGGACGTAGTCTATCTTGATTTCAGAAAGCGTTTGATAAAGTCCGCATCATAAATTACTTTACAAATTAAAGCAAATAGGTATTGACGGTCAAGTAAACCAATGGATCGCGAATTGGTTGAGCAACAGACAACAAAGAGTAGTGATTGACGGATTTAACTCAGAGTGGGCGCCTGTCACTAGTGGCGTCCCTCAGGGCTCGGTCCTTGGCCCAGTGCTCTTCATTATTTACATCAACGACGTGGATGTTGGACTCAATAACCGCATTAGTAAATTTGCAGACGACACAAAGATTGGCAACTCGGTTCTCACTGACGAAGACAGGCTAAGCCTCCAAGAGGATTTGCACAAAATTTCAGCTTGGTCGGATAGATGGGAGATGCCCTTTAACGTAGACAAGTGCCAGGTCCTTCAAGTTGGAACGAGGAATAAGAAGTTCGAATACGAAATGCGCGGCGTTAAACTCAAAAGCGTTCAATGCGTCAAAGACTTGGGGGTCAAAATCGCGTCAAACCTCAAATTCTCACAGCAATGCATCGATGCAGCAAATAACGCGAACAGAATGTTGGGCTTCATTAAAAGAAACTTTGTATTCAAGAATAAAGATGTAATACTCGCTCTACAACAGTTTAGTCAGACCCCACTTGGAATATGCGGTACAGTTTTGGTCTCCCCACCATGCAAAGGATATTGCTAAATTAGAAGGTGTTCAGCGTCGGGCAACGAAAATGATCCCTTCCTTGCGCAACAAATCCTACGAAGAAAGGCTTTCTACCCTTAACATGTTCTCTCTTGAGAAACGTCGCCTGGAGGAAAACTGATCGAATGTTTTAAAATACTTAATGGTTTCACGAATGTAGACAGATCAACATTGTTTATGATCGATGACACTTTGCGCACGAGGAACAATGGCGTAAAACTCAGATGTAGACAAGTAAATTCAGACTGCACCAAATTTTCTTCACCAACGTTGTAGTGCGAGAATGGAATAAGCTTCCACCGTCAGTGGTCCAGTGTAACACGATTGACTCCTTCAAAAATAAGCTCGACCGTCACTTCCTTCAACTTAATATCAACTAGAGTAGAAATGCAACGTTTTGGAGTCTTCTGATTAATGTAAAATCACTTAGGTTTAAGGACAGACCACCAAGTCTGGACCATGGGGTCTGTGTGGTCTGATTTTCTATGTAAATCTATGTAAATCTCTCTCTCTCTCTCTCTCTCTCTCTCTCTCTCTCTCTCTCTCTCTCTCTCTCTCTCTCTCTCTCTCTCTCATTAACTCACCGCCTTCCTGCCTGGTGTTATTATTATTATTATTATTATTATTATTATTATTATTATTATTATTATCTTTATTATTATTATTATTATTATTATTATTATTATTATTATTATTATTATTATTATCATGCTCTCATACATTTAAATGGAAAGTTTGCATCACCTGTCATGGATAATACAGGAAACCAACAGCTTTACAGTGACACATAAAAAGGAAAAATATGGTGTATACGTTGAGCACATTTTCTAAACCCTTTGTTCTGCTTCTATTAGTATTCTAGTGTGTTCTTGCCATCCGAGGAGCAGTCAGGGTGTTGCAAGTCTCGCAGTGAGCTATAATGCGCCACACTATGATGCAGCACGCTCACAAGGGATTAGGAGCGCATACAGAACAAAGCAATCTGCCTAATGAAACTATAAAGAGAGGCTGAGCTAGAGCATCCTTATAGAGTTAGTGACGGCAAAGGAAGATGAAAAAAGGAACGAAGTGCATGGAAGGGACAAATAGAGACGGAAAGGGGTGAAGAGAAGGGGGAAGCATTATAAGAGCTAGCTTATGTGAACAGAGTGCTGTATATTCAGAAGCACGCACAACGCGGGAAGGTAAAGATCAATAGAGTAGGGAGGAGAAGCAGGGAAGGGACAGATAAGGACGGAATGCATGGGGAGAAGGGAAGGGGGAGCATATATGATAAGAGCTACTGAAGAGACTCGATCTTGTCTAAACAGAAACACGCCGGCATAAGGAAAAGGAAAATCAAAAGAGTAAGGAAGTGCATGGAAAGGACCAATATATACGGACGGAAAGGGGAGAAGAGAAAGGAGTATAGCATATTATAAGAGATGGTGAATAGCCTCTTGTGTAGAAAAGAGGGAGCATAAAATGAGAAGGAAAAGGGAGATCAAAAGAGGAAAGAAGTGCATGGAAAAGACAAATAAGGACGGAAAAGGGAGAAGACTCTTGTGTAGGGAGAAGGGCGATAATACGAGAGGGAAAAGGGAGATCAAAAGAGGAAAGAAATGCATGGAAAAGACAAATAAGGACGGAGAGGGAGAAGAGAAGAGGGTATCATATCTATTAGAGCTGCTGAACAGACTCTTGTATAGGGAGGAGGGCGCATAAAAGGAGAAGGAAAATCGAGACCAAAAGGAAAGAAGTCCAGGGATGGGATAAATACAGAAGGAAAGGGGGGAAGAGAAAGGGGTAGCATATTATAAGAGCTGCTGAACAGACTCTTGTGTAGGGAGGAGAGCGCATAAAACAAGAAGAAAAAGCGAGATCAAAAGAGGAAAGAAGTGCAGGAAAACGACAAATAGAGACGGGAAGGGCAAAAGAAAAGAAGGGGGTGAGGGCATTACTAGATCTAGGTCATATCAACGGACTCGTGCACAGCCATTAGGGCACACGAAACCAGACCTTCTCGAGGTATAGGGTGTTGGAGAGGTACTCGCCGTCCAGCGCCCCAGCCTCCACGAAGAACCCGGGAGGACGCTGAGACATGAGTCGAACTATCCTCTCGTGCAGGAACTTCCACGACTCCATGTCCTGGGAGAGAGACATTAGCCTAGGATCGTATTATAAGACACTTCCGCTTTTCACATCAGTTATTTCTAAAGGTCAAAGAGGGGGTCAGGCGGATTCTAATGAGTATTTCTTCAGGTTCACGGTATAGAGGAAGAGTCAAACTATCACCAGGGTCATAAAACTACTACTGGAAATGCCCCAAGCTCCTACGAAAGCCTTGTCAAATAGGTGTTCTTGGGCGACGAAATGTCTTATAATACGACCCGAACTTACTCCCTCAGCATGTGAATGAGAGAGGGAGATAGACAAAGAAAACATAACAGTAAAATGCCATACAAGGACGAATATTAATAGCCTAAAGTTGCAGTCTTCGTCAGTATGTGATTCAGAGAAGAAGAGAGACACCAAGAGCATAAAAGTACAATGTCACAAGGACGAATAGCAGTATATCAGTCTCCTTACGAATATACACGCAAGTTTGGCCAGTGGAATCGTGTGGGAATTACCTCCAGACCAATAGATTTTTGGTCTAGGTTACCTTATGGTTGAGTCTGTTACTGTAGACTTTGATGTTATAAAATCTGTTATACCTATTCCTTGGTTATAATAAACCCGCAATTTTAGCCTATGAAACCGTATATGTGGGTTACCTCTAGAGTATTTAGGTCAATTGGATGAATCCGTTGGTATTGGGTTACCTTGTAGTTGAGTCTGTTGCTGTAGGCGTCGAGGTAGTAGGGCCTGATGGTGCTGGGTGGGTGGAGGTGGTGCTTCCTCAAGGCCTCCACCACCCTCGCATCCTCCCCGTCCACCGGTCCTTTCAGACGCTCCCTCCAGCAGCCCAGAGTCGTGCCCACGTGCAGCTCTCTCGCCCCGTGCACCGCCCCCAGCCCCACGTGCACCTCGCCCTCCTCCCTCACCACGTGCAGGCTCCGTAGACTGTATGCCAACGCCTGTGAAGAACATAAGAAGATAAGGAGTCAGCAAGAGGCCGGTAGGTCTATAGGTCTATAGGTCCTGTTAACCTAACGCAACCTATATCTCTCCCCTCTCCCTCCCACCCCCACTCACTTCAACTCCCTCCAGCTGGTTAAGTACGTTGGAGCACCTCACCGCACCTTACCTATGCTTACTAGTAGTTATCTTTAAGCCATTATCGCCACCTCATAAATTCCTTTACTCCCCTTACCTCCCCCTCCTTTTATCCTCACCATCCATGAATTTGTCTAACCTTATCTTGGATTTATTTATCGTATTAGCCTGTAAACCTAACCCCACCTAACTTCACTATCCATGAATTTGTCTTACTTTTTTTTTCTGGATGTATTTATTACTATTAGCTTGTAAACCTAACTCCGCCTAACCTCACTATCCATGAGTTTATCTATCCTCTTCTTGGATTTATCATATTAGCTTGTGAACCTAACCCAACCTAACCTCACTATCCTTGAACTTGTCTAATCATTTTCTGGATGTATTTATTGCATTAGCCTGTAAATCTGACCCTGCCTAACCTCGCTACGTATTTATAACTATCTATCGTTTCTTAAATGTATCTATCGTATTAGCACTCACCACTGACTGCGATATATTTGGCTAATCGGAAGAAGAATTAAGAGTAGATGTACGTCTGGATATTTCGGTTAATTATATGGCTTTTATTATAGTGACACTAATACAAAGACTCACCCCAAAGAAGATCAATGCACCCAACACAATCTTCTTCGCCAGGGTTTTGTATTTCCGTTGCAACACAATCATATCACCTTTTTCTATCACAATTTTATCTGGAGAGCACTACTGTCACCTTCAATTGCGTCCTTACAGAGCTACTAATGTTCCTGTTCATGCCAGTTTTAGCAGCAAGGGGACAAAGAACAGAGAAGAGAATATCGACTCAAATAGATATATTCCACTTGAGGACAACCCGCCACCTCACGTCTCAAATATTCCCTCGTCTTTTCCTCCAAGGCTGATCAACATTTTTCCTCCCTTCCTCCCCTATAGTTTTCTCCAAGGTTTCCTCCGCCATGGTTTCGCTTTCTCCTGTAAGCGATACACTCATGGACAGGAATGTGTGTGTGTGTGTGTGTGTGTGTGTGTGTGTGTCTCTCTCTCTCTCTCTCTCTCTCTCTCTCTCTAACCACTGACTCACGAGAGAAATATAAGCAGCCACTCACAGTCACGAGTTCGCCAGCCACAGCGGATATCCTCTGTCATACTTGCCAAGCCACAGTGTAAGCCTTATCAGTCCATTTATTTCGTCTCTCACTGTATTCTTGACCGTTCTACTTTGCCTCATGACCTACTCCTCCTTTTTATCCTACGAGCTTACCTATTCTCGTCCATTTTTCCCTTTATATCTCTTCATTAAAGGTATGTATTCCGTCCTAGCCTTATCAACCCATATATTTCCTCTCCCACTGTAAATTCAACTGTTTCACCTTGCCTTATGACCTTTCTATTAACTACATCTGCATATATACCTATTTTTTTTAGCTTTATATAAGGCCAACCTATATACCTACTGGCTCTTTTAACGTATTGTAACTATTGTATTGTACTTGTATTTGTCTTTTTCTGACGTTAAGCTGAATAATGAATATATTTTTGGTGCGCGCGGGTCGGGGAGCGCTCAGCCAATCAGCGACGCGGGGCTAAGGTGCAGGGCTGTGATTGGCCGGCGCTTCAGTTGGTCATCACCTGTTGGGACGTAAACAAAGATGGGCGAAGTGCTCGTGAGTGTCATGTATAGAACCTGTTTTTCCGGGCAGTGAACGTGTAGAGGACTTGTGTGAGGTGGCAGCGGTGTTTTGGGCCACTATTCCAACATGGTGAGGGGAGAGGAGAGGCGTGAGTGTGGCGAGAGGCGTGAAAAGAGGGCGTGGACTTTATTCCTCCCTGCGTCGTAGTTCAGCTTGACCACCTCGACTAATAATCACGAGGGTGTGCTGGGGTGTTACTGGGGTGCCCGGGGGATGGGGTGCAAGGCGTGGGGGGGAGTATAGGTGTGTTAGGGGTGATATGTGAACCTGTATGTGTGTGCCTGTAATAATATGTGTACCAACTAGTAATCACGAGGGTGTGCTGGGGTGTTACTGGGGTGCAAGGCGTGGGGGGTGGGGAGTATAGGGTGTGTGAGGGGTGATATGTGAACCTGAATGTGCGTGCCTGTAATAATATGTGTACCTACTAATAATCACGAGGGTGTGCTGGGGTGTTACTGGGGTGCCCGGGGGATGGGGTGCAAGGCGTGGGGGGGTATAGGTGTGTGAGGGGTGATATGTGAACCTGTATGTGCGTGCCTGTAATAATATGTGTACTGACTAATAATCACGAGGGTGTGCTGGGGTGTTACTGGGGTGCCCAGGGGGGTGGGATGCAAGGCGTGGGGGGGGAGTATTGGTGTGTGAGGGGTGATATGTGAACCTGAATGTGCGTGCCTGTAATAATATGTGTACCGACTAATAATCATGAGGGTGTGCTGGGGTGGCGTGTGTGGCTGCCAGGGTGTGCAAGGTGTAGGGAGGGGGTGGTATAGGTGTGTAAGGTGTGATATTTGTACGTGAATGTGTGCGTGCCTGTAATACGTGTAGGCCAACCCATGATAATGAGGGTGTCAGAGGTGTGCTGGGGTGTGCAAGGCATGGGGAGGGGTGGTGTACGTTTGTGAGGGGTGATATATTATGTATGTGGACATGTGCATGCGCGTAATATGTGTAGGCTAACTAATAATCACAGGGGTGTCAGGGATGTGTTGGTGTGCCTGTGTGGGCGGGGGGATGCAAGGTATGAGAAGGGGGTGGTATAGGTGTGTGAGAGGTGGTATGTGTACCTAAATGTGTGTAATATATGTAGGCCAACCTATGATAACAAGGGTGTTGGGTGTGCTGGGATGGTGTTGGGTGCCTGTGGGGTGTGTGCAAGGTGTGGGGAGGGGCAGTATAGGTGTGTGAGGTGTGATATTTGTACCTGGATGTGTGCGTGCCTGTAATATTTGTAGGCCAACGAGGGTGTCAAGGATGTGTTGGGGTGCATGTGAGGGGGTGTGCGAGGCATGGGGAGGGAGTGGTATAGGTGTGTGAGGGGTGATATGTATACCTGAATTTGCGTGTGTGGCTGTAATATGTGTGGTGCAAACTATTGTGGTGGTTGTGTAGAAAGTGTGAAGTGATGCATATTGACGTGACTTCGACACCTTTGGAGTGTAAAAGATAAGTTAACTAAAGCATCAGCGCTCCAAAATATGGTCTACATGAAATGCCTGAATTTTACTTTTCTACACTCACACACGTCTTCTGCGTGTAACGAAACACACGAGAAATTAATCCAGACAAGGAAAGGTTTGCCGGCGCCGGGGATCGAACCCGCGACCAGCGTAACGGGAGAGCCACTCCTTTACCAGTCGGCCAAAGAGGTACCCCACTGGCTAAGTATGTTATGGGAGGCTCGCCCATCAGGCAAGTTGTGTCACTACATACAAACATAGTCGAGTGTGAGGCATTAACAAAGCCTCATCCCAACACATCTACATCTGCTCAGGCTATCAAATTTCATGAGATGGACACTTGTTAAATTTGCAGATATAAGTTTTCAAAGCATAAGCTATTTTCAGACACTACTATTCCATGTTTCTCACTTTTTTCTGATGAATTTTCTGTTGTTTTGTTTTTGGAGCAAGGTTTATCAAATTAGGGTAAAGATTCGTTTTAGTACCGTGCCAGTATCTCATTATCTACCTTATGAAACATCACTATCTCTTCCTATATCTTTTCTACAAACCTTCAATAGTCATGGAAATGCTTGCAAAATTTAATCCAAAGACTTTTTTTTTACTCTTGAAAATAAGGGATAATGTTTATGAAAGCGCGTCGCCTCCTCTGGCGGCGGCTGCCGCAGCCGCAAAATAGCTCGCAGAGGGTTTAGGGTGGGGGAGCATGTTTAAACTACTCCAACCGAACTTTACGACCTGCTAACAGGGGGGCTGCACCCTCCCCCCCCTGGAACCCCCCCACATGTGAGGAGGTATTTCTCGCAACACCGGCGGCACCATCTCCGCACCCACCGCCAGAGGAGGCGACATGCTTTCGTAAACAATGTCCCCTATTTTCAAGAGTAAAAAAAAAGTCCTTGAATTGGATATTGAAATCGTTTCCATGACTGTTGAAGGTTTGTAGAAAAGATATATGAAAAGCTACTGATGTTTCATAAAGTAGGTAATGAGATACTGGCACGGTACTAAAATGAATCTTAACCCAAATTAGTATTATGGGGACTGATGTTTTTAATGTGATTCAGTTCATTTCTGGGGCAAGCCACTTGTTCCTGATTCCCTCAACCCCCCTCACTATCTTCCAGAAAAAAAAGGAAAAGTATATGGCAATTTTAATAATGACATATGTGTTGAAAAAAATATTTCTGCTGATTTACCATATTCTCATTGTTTGTAATTTCCTGTTGTGAAAATTATTGAGTGCAGTGAATTTATGTTGCTGAATCATGTAAAAATTAAAGGAAAATGAGGCTCAGTAAATTTAAACACAAAGGGAAAAATATGATGTCAAGAACATTGGTGTGCATGTATCAGAATAGTGCACAAGTGAAAACAGGAAAACTTTGACATCAGGCATAATTGTGATGCGAGCCATTATGATAGGTGTTGCCATTGATGGAAAAAGCACTATTATTCAGCACAATTATATTTATTAGTCAATTTTTTTTTTTTTTTTTACATACATGAAGTGGTTTAAAGTGCAAAAGAGGATAAAGGGATTTGTTGGTAGTGTATTTTTTCAACTGAATTAGAGGAAGAAGTGATGTGTTGGTACTTTTTGTTTTTATCATGCATAAGATTCCCTTCCAGAGGAACTATAATAACTTCATGTAATGTTAGGGAAAGTAAGACAATGTGAATGTAATAGATTTTGTCTGAAGCTGGGATTGAAATTTACAACATTGTCTTTCATTGATTATGTGAGGCATTGCCATAGATAGAAAATAGTTTACTGCAGTGGTGATTTACATTGTGATGGGGAGCTGAATCTATTTGGGAAAGATAAATGGGAAGGAAAGAGAGGAAGAGAAATTGCAAAGGAAGAAGAAGGTAAGTGGGTATAGAGGAGGAAGGAGAGAGAAGCTGGAGAAGGAGAGATAAGAGTAATGGGGAAGATAAATAAGGGAGGAGAGCCAACAACACCAGGGAGAGGAGAAGGATGAGGAAGATGGAAGGGGGAAGGATAATCGAAGTAAGAGAGGAAGATATTGGTGTGACTTATCATGCTATAATTGATTTGTTATAATTGATCAGGCACTGTGATGGAAAATAGTTTACTGCATTGGGCATATATATTGTGATGGCGTGCAGAATCCCCTTTACTTCATAGTTTGTAATATTGGTTTGACTGGTTGTCCTCAGCTTGTGTACGAGCAGGATGAGGTGTACACCATCCCCACCTCGCCCGATGAACTCACGGTCTCAGGGAAGTTGCGGATCATAGAGAGGGTAAGGATGATGTTACTGTTCTTTTTTTTCTTCTTATTGTTTAATGTCCTGATATTTTCCCTTGATGTTGCTCTGACTCACTTAAATTATGCATTATCTACTACTTGAAGTTTCTGCTATGTAATTAGTAGTAATGGTGGAGTTATGTAATATGTACCTATGCTCTTTTCCACTGTCCTTTACTTTAGTTATAGCTCTGTAATTAGACAGTGATCATGGTGTATTGGTGTGGTATATACCCTCACCCTTATTCTCTGTTCTTTTACTTCAAGTTTTGGCTCTCCTATTGGACAGTGATGATGATGAATCTAGTGATGTGGTATATACTCTCATTCTTATTCTCTGTCCTTTTATGTAAGTTTGAGCTTTGGATTTGGATAGTGATAATAGTGTAGTGATGTGGCATGTGTCTTCAAGCCCTGTTCTGTCCTTTCAATGCAGCGTAATGGGGTGGTGGTAGAGTGGCGGTGTGCAGATGATGAGAATTCCACAGACAGTGATTGGGCAGTGATCAACTCTGCAGCAGTCACCTTCACACACCACAATATATCAGGTGAGGAATGTACATCCCTTTCTCATTGCTAAATCAGTTGGATAGGAGTGTCTGTACTGATGGGCTCAGTATGAATATTCATATCACCTGTTTCAGTAAATAAAATGTCATCCATCAATATTGCATGTTAATAAACTCCCAAAACTTTTGCTCTATAGATTCCGTTGAGATCTCCACATCAAGGCGAAACGTGCGTCCCATCAGTATAGAGCTGGTGGACCTCCGCAGTTACCGGGTTTGTATCTCCTCTTCTGGTTCATCATGACTTGTGTTTAGAATGTCTCATGACTGTAATAGTATGTCAAGTTATACGGTATATGTGAAAAAGATGCAGTTTTATGGCAAGCTGTATACTTGCTCTTGTAATAGTACTCTCATAATTGGCCATTTTCAGAAAATCAGAAATGCTTTGCTAGCCAGTATTGGAGCATGAAATGGATATATTCTGCTTTGTTAGTAATTATGCACAGTGTAAAGTAATGAATTACTGAAATTAACATTTTTATTGCCTCATTCCAGATAGGGCAGGATGGATCTCTTGTGCTGATCCAGCGTGACGGGACAACTCACCCAGCACTGGCCTTCCACACCGGCTCCGTGCTGTGCTTTGTGGAGGTGCTGCTCAGATACGTGGTGGTCAAGAAGTAAGTAAACGACACTGAACTAGGAACACCAATGACTGTTATGCATCTCTGAGTGTTTGAAATAAAAAGCAAGTGTTTATGATTAAAAATATATTGCAAAGCAATTAGAGCATATTCCTACAGAATATTTTTTTTGCAGCATGCATATATACAAACTCATGGAACTGAGTTATCTTTAACTAGGGCTTGTATTACCATTCAAAGCAAAACTATCAATGGTTCTTGAGCCAGGACTCCTAAAAAAATTAGAGGAAAAATTAATAGATAAAAATGATGTGTGGATGCGCACTGGCTGTTAAGCTTTTAGTCTTTATACTCTTCTGGATCTATATATTGCTCTGCAGAGTGAATTGAGTACATCCTGCATAACAATCATAACATGTGTGTGGATATGCTGTATATACATGCTCTGCAATCCCATAATTTTTTTCCATGAGGTCTCTGGCTGAAGGGACTTGAGTGATATGTTTTGCTGGGTCATGAGCCCTAGTTAAAGTCTCTCTCTGGGACACCTAAGGCAGAGAATTGCAGAGCCTATTCCTGCAGTTTTATTATTTTACATGCATACATATATCTCTTGCACTAGGGTTCATGCAATCTTGTAAAACTTATCACCTAAAGCTCTTAAGCTCATACGAGCTCTGCTTCTTCATCACAAACACCTAGCGACACCTAGCGACTTTGATAAGCATTGGGAGTAGTTATTTCATGCCATTCATTTAAAACACTTAATGCTGTTACCCTTACCTACCTAGTGCTGGGAATAAGAGCAGGAGGATTATAATAATGAAGTTTCTTTTTATAAATATATCTACATGTCCACCTGGGTAAAGGATGATTATGATGTTAAGGTGCAGTCACACAAGCTAGTTTTGCTGAACTTTTCTCCTCAAATTTTCTCCCCACAATTTTCTGCTGCAAATTTATCCTCGAGTTTGGTCACACGGAGGATTATTGCATTTTGGGAAATATCAGCTGAAAAGAAGCAAAACAAACAGTGGATCCAGACGTTGCAGCAATTGCTTTGTGGTGTTTGTCGAAGAAAGAGAAAGAAATGAAAAGAAAGTGCCTGTGGACTTGTGAATGGTTGGCTTGTAGGCAAAGGGAGAGTGTGTATTACAGGTTGCTGTGAGAACTTGGCAGTGAGGACCTAGACATGATGAGGCAGTGGCTACGCTTGGACGAGACTTGGATCCAGGACCTACTCAACCTGGTTACTCCAATTATACAGAAGCTGGACACACATATGTGATCATCTGTGACACACTTCTTCTTGTGACCACAACTTGCTGACCTCGGGAGAAAAAAAACAACTTGCTGGTGGCTGGGATTCTGCCTAGAATTTTGCCAAGTTTCCTATAAAATTCTGCTAACTTTGAATCTCGGCAGAAAACTCCAGAGAAACTAGCTAGTGTGACCGTGCCTTTAATATTTATTTTCCCATCTGTCCACTTGATAATCTGATCTATAGAGGATGGAAATGATGATAAATGACACTCATTCACATGTGTCTCTTTTTCCTAGGTCCGAGAAAGACTGCAATCTGTACTTGGTGAGTGACAAGAAGCAGGCAGCTCAGGATGAAGAGCTACTTTCCATGAATCTTGTGCCCAACCGCCGAGGGCCAATAGGGCCTGGTGGACTGCCACAAAGTGCGCCGCAGCGGGTTTGGGGCTTCCTCAACAACTTCAAGCGTGATCCGTACACAACCACTGCCACCACTCTCTCTAAGTTCTATGATGTTGTCTGTAAGTTGTTTGAGTAAAGGGTTGTTGGTATGCTTTTCTTTTATTTATTGATTGATTGATTTTACTTGTTTATTTTTCTTTATTTAGTTTACTTATGCTAGGCATGCTTTAGGTTCAGTAGTTCAGATGTCAAAATGAATTCACAGTTTTGGATACTTATAATTTTGGTAGCTCTGTTATGCAGTTTATTGCCAGGATATGTTTAAACTGAATATTATGTATGTTACGGGTGGAACTATTTTCAGCTTTAACTGCGACGACCACAAGTTGTATTGTTTACCAATGCTTTTCACATGTCCTTTCTCATTAGTGTAGCTCTCATAGTATAAGGGATTATCAAGTAATAAAGGTGTGGTTGTCAAGCTACATGTTTATTGTCCTTTGATTGAAAAATAGAAAATGACACACTAAATGTTCTTAATATCCTTATTTATAGTGATATGAGGAGAAAGGCAACCAACACTATCTTTCCTTGGATGATGGCAGTATGAGATGTGGTATAAACAGCATGAACTTTGTTGTTACAGTGTATGCTGGAGTGGAAGATAATGTGCGAGACACAGTTGGTAGAGAGGATGACATGGCAGAGATTTTCCATAGTCTCAATGGCTTTGAGGATCTTGAGCCTGGTAAGTGCCCCCTAACTTTATAAAAGATTTAATTTACAAATACATGTCACAAGAAGCTCTACTGATATTGGTTGTAAGTTTTCTTATAGGCTTTTATTGTTATGTTATACTGACAATAAGTGCTGTCATTTCGCTTGAGTGTAGACGTGATCTGTGATTATTTGTGGAGAAATATCTGCATTTAAGGAAGTATTTTAGTAGGAATAGAATGTTTATTTCATGTTCTGCATTTGTAAGTTAATCAAAAGATATGGAGTGGTGAGGTCTACTCATCAGACATTTAGAAAACTATGGAACATGTTAAACCTATTCTGTCATGGTGTGTTGACAGGGTTTGAGATGTTGACGGAGAAGAGGATCTTGAATAAGCGTCCGGAGGTTGAGCGCCTGGCACCCATGACCCACGATGAGTTCCAGCAGTATGTGGACGATGACGGCAGGGTGCTGGAGGTGGACCCACTCAAGCAGCGCATATTTAAGGGGGTGAGTCAGTGGAAGAGGTCATGCATAGCCAGGGTAGTAGGCTGGCTTTTTTTATTTATTAATTTTTTTGGGGGGGTTATCAAGCATAATTTTGATATTCCCATTTGTTTTTAGCTCAAACCTGAGAGAGCAAGGAAAGTCATCAGCATAATTCTTGATTTATTATAAAGGCCAGTGAGTTAGGGAGTCTTCAATTTTTCTGAGCACTTTGTCCCTGACCACTTCAGTCAAATTTCTGTGTCGCTTAAGTCACTGTTGCTACTAGAATTGACTGCAAGGTAGCCACAGGAGCTAACAGACCTCTGAACCATCCACCTCACCTCCACTTTCTAGGGCATCCACCCGAACCTGCGGCGGGAGCTGTGGTGCTACCTGCTCGGTCACTATGTGTGGAACCAAACCTACAACCAGCGGGAGGAGAGGAAGCGGGAGAAGGAGAACAGCTACTACATCATGAAGCAGCAATGGAAGACCATCAGTGAAGACCAGGAGAGTCGCTTCAATGGGTTCAAGGAGCGTCGAAGCCTCATAGGTAAGTGCCTGTTTCCTTCCTAAGTGAGTGTGTGAGTTGGTGATGTCTCTGATACTGTGTAGAAATTAGTGTGAAGGAGGAAGGAAGAAACACATGGTCCTTGTTACATTATTGTGAGGTGTCATCCCACACCACAGACTTACATACTAGACTGCTTGCCAAGGCCCTGCAAGTGACACTAGCCTGGGGCCGTGGGTGTGCCCAGTTCATCCAAAACCAACACCTTCACACACCTCACTCCCACCCTGTTTCCTGACCCCAACATTCATTTTCAAGAAAAACTGAGGCCACCATCATCTTTCTGAGAAAATTCTGCATCGCACTAGCATAAAATTGTAACAGTAATGTAAAGGAGCTGCCTTGTACAAAGCAGAGTTAAATGAAGTAGGGAATACACATTTTCTTGCACTTATTTCCAGTCAACTCCTTAGTAGTCAGCTGAATTTTGTTGCATCACTTTTATAAGCACAGATCCTAAATCTTCATGCTTTTCTGATTCTGATGGTGTAGGGTATGTTCTGAGGTAAAAATATACATAGGGTCAAAATCGCCTCCAAACATAAGCTGCGCCGTGACAGTGGAGTGTCGATCCGTGCCTTCCTCACAATAGCCTACTATTATAATGATATTGCTGGCAACGATACACTATGTTTTGACCTCGTGACACCTTAAATTCTGTTGACGCTAGCAGATTTTAGGGTATATATGGAGCACAATGGGCCTCTTTGTTTCAATACCTACCCCCCCCCCCCCCCCTCTCTCTCTCTCTCTCTCTCTCTCTCTCTCTCTCTCTCTCTTCCCCCCACCCCACCCCCCATCCCCCCAGAATGCACACTGACGACCAAAGCCAAGCAAGTATTTAGCTAATGGAATGCAGAAAATCTTATTACAGATCGTGCACTAGTGGAAACAAGAGCATTCATAACAGATTTTTTTAAAGAAACATAATCGTCGTGCAGTTGATGCTCACAATTTTGTAAGAAAAATCCTTAAATAATATCTCTCTCACACCCACACACACTCTTTGATCCTTGCACACACTCACACACAGGGGGGGGGTGAAGATTGCTCTCTCTTGCATGAGGGAGTACGGGCCTTTGCCAAAGGCGGCCCGTAGCAGGGAGCCGATAGACCGACTCCATCGGCGATCGAAATCCAGCCGACCAAGTCGGTCTATCGACGAGGACTGGCGCGTCTCTTCTCACACACAGGCACACATACATCTTATATAACTCGAATGCAGCTCTGCTGGATAGTTGCCGTCTTTCGCTAGTGGTGTCCGAAACATTTTGGAAACTGTGATAACACTTGTGTCCCACGACTGTACATATATATGGCTACGCAAACATCCCGTAACTCATTACAAGTTAACGGGAGTTTATTATTGGTAAGCTGGAATCCCTCCCTATAACTGCTTTGTAGGAGAGCGGCGAGTCTGAGTAAACAAATGCCAAGGCGAGTGAACGCTGTCATGGCGCGACTTATGTTCGGAGGTGATTTCGACCCTATGTATATTTTTACTTTTGGGACGTACCCTACACCATCAGAATCAGAAAAGCATGCAGATTTAGGATCTGTGCTTATAAAAGGGATGCGATGGAAACCAGCTGAGTACTAAGGAGTTGAAGGGAAATAAGTGCAAGAAAATGTGTATTCCCTACTTCATTAAACTCTGATTTTTGCATGTGTATTTTTACGTTATTGTTACAATTTTATGCTAGTGTGATGCAAAATTTTCTCAGAAAGATGATGGTGGTCTCAGTTTTTCTTAAAAATGAATGTTGGGGTCAGGAAACAGGGTGGGAGTGAGGTGTGTGAAGGTTTCAGTTTGGGATGAACTGGGCACACCCACGGCCGCTGCGGTGCTTCACTCAGCACAATACAGGGAGATGGGGGACGCGCAGTCTAGTATGTAAGTCTGTGTCCCACACTCCTTCTCTTGTACTCCTCTACTCCTACACTTCCTCCAAACCTTGAGAAAATTTGAATATTTAAACAGCCACCAGATGTTCCTCCCCACCACTGTTTATTTTGCTTTGTTGCAATGTTTTCCATGAAGGTTGTTCAACCTGTTGGGTGTAGTAGAACAATCCCCTTTAGCTCCTATTGCATATGTGCACTCCATACTCCAAGCTTACCACCCTCACATTTTTATTTTTTTCCTATTCTTCTTTCTCTTCTTCTTTTCTTCTACTTCTTCTTCCCCATTTTCTTCTCCCTCTTCTTCTTCTGCATCTTTTTCTTCTTCCCCATCTTTTTTTTCCTCTTTCTTCTCCTTTTTCTTCCTCTGCCTCTTCCTCCTCCTCTTCTTCTTTTCCTTTTTCTTCCTCTCCCTCATCTAATCATTATTATTAATGTTGTTCCTGTAGTTCTTGTTACTGTTATTATTTGTATTACTTTACTACTACTACTACTGCTACCACAACTACTTTTACCACTACTACTTTTACTTTTTCTTCTTATTGTTTAATGTCCATACAAACACTAAAAGCCACCTCTCATCCTCCTTACAGAGAAGGACGTCAACCGCACAGACCGCAACCACCCATTCTTTGAGGGAGAGCACAACACCAACGTCACCCTGCTGCATGACGTCCTTATGACCTACGTGATGTACAACTTTGACCTCGGCTACGTCCAAGGCATGAGCGACCTCCTTGCCCCCATCCTGTACGTGACCCAGGATGAGGCCACTGCTTTCTGGTGCTTCGTGGGGTACATGGACATGGTGGTGAGTGACTGGGTGTGAGGGTCAGGAAAGAATGAAGTATGGGGGAGAGGAGAGAAAACGAGTGGTGAGGGAAAGGATTGGTTGAGAGGAATTGCTAGTAGTATTAAGGAGAAGAAAAGCAGGATAAAAAGGTTAAAAGGGGTTGAACCTGGAAGAATGGAGTATGGGTGGAGAGGAGAGAAGAGTGGTGAGGGAAAGGATTGGTTGAGAGGAATTGCTAGTAGTATTAAGGATACGAAAAGCAGGTTAAAAAGGTTGAAAGGGGTTGAGGCTTGAAGGAATGGAGTATGGGTGGAGAGAAGAGTGGTGAGGGGAAGGATTGGTTGAGGGGTTTTGATAGTAATGTAAAGAAGAAAAGCAGGTTAAAAGGATAAAAGGGGTTGAGGCTTGAAGAATGGAGTAAGGATGGAGAGGAAAGAGTGGTGAGGGGAAGGATTGGTTGAGGGGTTTTGATAGTAATGTAAAGGAGAAGAAAAGCAGGTTAAAAGGATAAAAGGGGTTGAGGCTTGAAGAATGGAGTAAGGGTGGAGAGGAAAGAGTGGTGAGGGGAAGGATTGGTTGAGGGGTTTTGATAGTAATGTAAAGAAGAAAAGCAGGTTAAAAGGATAAAAGGGGTTGAGGCTTGAAGAATGGAGTAGGGGTGGAGAGGAAAGAGTGGTAAAGGGAAGGATGGGTTGAGAGGAAT
Source organism: Eriocheir sinensis (assembly GCF_024679095.1). Classification (NCBI taxonomy): domain Eukaryota; kingdom Metazoa; phylum Arthropoda; class Malacostraca; order Decapoda; family Varunidae; genus Eriocheir; species Eriocheir sinensis. The sequence goes on from NC_066556.1 coordinate 9,045,147, forward strand.
TTAAGAGTGTAATGGAGAAGAAAAGCAGGATAAAAGGGAGTTGATAATGAAAGAAAAGTTAGATGTTGATTAAAAGAAAAACAAAAAGGCAGTTAGAGGAATTTAGGTGAAGGTCATTGGTGGAAAGTCTTAATTAGAAGCAAGAGTGCTGCATATCTTGGTGCAGTCCCACTTTATATCTTTTTTAATATCCTGCCTTCTTTCCCACATCATTTCATCTCCACACACTCATTTAAAATAATCTCCCATTCTCCTCTTATTGTTTTTACTCAGCAGTCCTCATTTGTGACATGCTCTCTTCTTGCATCTACTCATCTACTTCACCTTGTCAATGCACCTCCTCCTGCCATAATTTTACCTTCTCTTTCCCTCCCTCAGTATCGCAACTTTGACATGGACCAGTCAGGGATGAAGCAACAACTGAAGGACGTGCAGCAGTTAGTGAGGCTGGTGGACCCTGAGCTCATGTCCTACCTTGAGGCGCGTGACTCATCAAACTTTTACTTCTGCTTCCGATGGCTTCTTGTCCGCTTCAAGAGGGAGCTCAACTATGCTAGTACATTAAGGTATTGTTTATATTCCTAACAATTACTGTCCTGGACTTATTTTAGTTTCAGGAAAATAAGATATATTGTGTAAGAGTGGCTTGAGTGTGTAAGGTCTGAGTGTTTTGTTTAGAATTATTTAACCCGGTAGCAGCGACAGGCCAAATTTGTGCCATGATATAAACCCCCAAAAAAAAGATAATACATAAACTGATCACAAATGCTTTGATATGTATTATGAAATGGTTTGTGTAGATGATGATTTTTTCTCATTTTTCTCGCCTTGAGGGACCATTAAGAAACATGATCCCCGCTGCTACCAGGTTAAGCAGATTCTGCTGTAGGCTTTTGTTTGGGGTTTTTGTTTACAGAAAGATTGAAAAATGAAGCAATAGGGTCAGTAAGAGCTCCAAATACATTAAAATGAATCCAACTATGTGCTGCTTCTCTAGAAAAATTAGTTTTTTATTTGATGATAATTTAAGTGTGGAGACCAACTGTCATGTGTGTGATGGTGGTGTTTTGTGTTGCAGGCTGTGGGAGGTGCTGTGGACAGGCTATCCTTGCCCCAACTTCCACCTGGTCGTGGCTGTGGCTCTCCTGGACACAGAGAAGGACACCATCATGGAGAACAAGTTTGGTTTTACAGAGATATTAAAAGTATGTGTTGCTCTTGTCACACTTATTCATGACAGACCTTGTGTGGAGGCTTGTCTCAGTAATGATTTGCATTTTATTTTGTCACATAAAGTCACTGACAATATAATGATGAAGTAAAAATATTAGTATGTAAAGCTTGTGACTACAGTATGTAAATTTACATTAAACTCTGAGGTGCCTGAATACTTGTTAGAAATTTTAAAAGTCCTTAGCTTGTGTGGAGTTAATATGTTCACATGCACTCATGATCATATAAGTAATAACATTAATATTTCCCTCTGACAGCACATCAATGACATCTCTCTTCGCATTGATATTGATGCTACTCTGAAAAAGGCTGAGGCGATATACCTACAAGTGAAGTCATCATCTCATGTGCCAGAGTCAGTGGCAACGATCCTCAACCTTCCCCAACAGGACCCCCAGCCTTCCTCCCCATGGCCTCCCCAGCAGGTGAAGTGATTTGACCCACAGTGCTACCCACCCCTATGACCCTGGCCCCTGGTGGCACAGCTGGCCACTCTTGGCCCTCACCTCAGGCCTTCCACACCCCTTCTCCCTCATGTCTGAGAAATGTGTTTGTTCCTTGGATTCCTTTTGGCAGTGTGCATATAGCCCTGAGAAACCCATAATGGCTCTCAGTGCTACAGAATATTCAAAGAACTCACTGACTGCAAGACTTATGCAAATAGTTCTATCAGTCAGAGACTTTCTTTTAGTTCCTTTTGAAATAAGAAACATGTGCCACTGCCCATTGGAATATCCAAATGAATAATCTGGGGTTTCATGGTTTGTGTTGCAGTGCATCTATTTTCTGTTTTCTGCACATGTAGTTTTGTTCACATTTTGCCCATCTGTATGGTTTGAACTTTTCATCAGTATAGGATATGTAAAATGATTACTATACAAAGTTTCTCGGTTTGAGTGGATTCTGACAAGTTGCAAAGATCTTTTAAGTGATAAAAGTATTTTCAGGATGTCGCTACATAATTATCTAATACAGAGAGGGAAAAATGACATGCTACATAATTATCTAATACAGAGAGGGAAAAATGACATATCTTCATATAAATTAATGAATCCAAGGGATTCAGCTGGGCACGGGGTGAGTGATTTTGCTTGTGCTGTTGAAGACTCGTGTTGCCACCTCACTATGGTTAGGTCACACTTTGAAGTGAGTGCAACATAGTAGACCTGCAGGGGTGGGGCTGTGTCTTGTGCTTCAGTTTGGCATGAGATGGTACAGTGTGAGAAGTTTATAAATGAGAGTTCTGTGATGCATAAGTGGTGTGTGAGTTGTAGGACTTAATAATCAAGTGTGGGAAGTGCTAATGAGGCTGCTGTGAGGTAATGTGAATTATGTGTATCCATTTCTTTACTATACTGCTGTCGGTTGCTTGTCTCAAAGTCTAGTTCGGTAATGTGTGGATGTTTTGGTAGATTTGCATGCCAACAGTGCTTAGGAAAGGGATTTTACATAAATTTGCTCCTTTTAAAGTGGGTGATTTTCAAAATAAAACTACTCTGTAGTGGTTATCTTTTGGGAAGAGGTAATAGGATAAAAAGTTAAACATAGCATGATTCTGGTTGAAAAATTTTGTGATAAAGGATTAATGTGTAGCAAATAAGGATTGTACTCCTGAGTGTGATCCCTTAGGTTTGAATACCAAAATGACAAAATACTGTTTTTCAAAGTAAAGAAGAACAAATAGGGCTGAATGATGTGCCTTGATGAGCATTTGTCTCAGGTGGCTGGGGATCTGCTACTGCTGTGAACATGGAAATGAATTTGGCCACAGTGTTCATACACTGACATAACTGCTTTTATAAAAGGTGTACTTGTGATTGCTGTCTTAACATTATTTAGAGTTAATCTTTTTTCATATCACCTATCCTGCTCATCTGTGAGCTCACTTGCTCACCCATGAAATTAAGTTGTCTTGAATGTGTTGTGTGTGTCATTGTTGGTTTTAATGTGGACAGCTTATGAGTGCCTTATATGAACGTCAGCGTTTTCTCAAAGCAGTTAGTTAACCTGAGTCTACCTTGCTGTTTTGGCTGTGTTAGTTGTGGATGCCTCTCATTTAATAGGCTGGCGCATTGTGTTACAGTGTTTGTATTTTTTTGTCTATGTCCTAAGGAGTGACTATGGCAGCCTCATAGCATGCACCACATTGTATAGTAGTACTTAGACTGTGATTCCATATTCTGTATAGTAAGAGATTTATATACTGTGAGATTATATAATTTATCTAAGATTATTTACTCATTATTAGCGTGTTGCTTAAGGTTGTAAATTGATTGTGTATAAATATTTGAGAATTTTCATAAACTGCTGCAGAGGAACAAATGGTGCCTTCATTGTTGGTTGTGAAGTCTGATAGTTTATATTTCGCTCTGCATCCTGGCTTTACTAAGGTATTTTTTTTCTTTTCATACAGACAAAGCAGGAAGCATATTGAGATTTAACTACTCTGAACATATTATATTAACCAAAAGGCATTGGAAGTTTTCTTCAATGGTTATGCAAAGATCTGTTTCAGTTTTGTGGATAAGATGTTGTGGAAGGGCTTAGAGGACATACCTTGTTATTGGAATGCTCCTCGCCCTCCAATCTCACACAGTCACAAGTGAGGATAAGCATAAAACGGTTACATTCCATATTTACAATTATTTCTCAATCTAGTCCATTAGTTGTGGGCAGGAAACAGTCAACTGAACAACAGGACTGGAGGAGGATGTTCTGAGTCCCACGTATTTACTCATGCAATATAGCTGCTGCAAGCTAACCTTTTTAGTTAACTAGCAGTGGTGGTATTTAATATATACAGCACATTTTGCAATTGTACATAATGTATTAGTATGCTCTGCTGTTTGGCAGCTCAAATTGTGGAAACTGCACAAATTTGTGAAAATGCAGCAACATACTTATGCATTTTGTACTGCTAAATGAGCTTGCCAAAGCATTGCCTCAGGAGCTGTGTAGGTGTTTGTGATGAGTCAGCGCAGTGTGTCAGTCTATAGCATATGCATCTAGATTCCATTCTGCATATTGATGACCAGTTTGCTCCATGACCTGTGAACACTTATGAGGAAGCGACAAGGATTGTTGTCTTGCAAAACCCTCACAGTAGTTGAATTAGTTGTGTTACTTCATTGACTTCAAGTCAATATCTTTGTTCTGCTGCACACACATACACAGACAACTGTATGCAGATGCACATTCACGCTCATTAACACACACGCACGCACACACACACACACATACAGACTTATTTACATTATCTTTAGTTCAGGATATATTTTGCTTATATCTTATGGATTAAATTATTATTATTATTATTATTATTATTATTATTATTATTATTATTATTATTATTATTTTTGTTATTATTATTATTTATTTATTAATTGAGCTTTATACAGTGTTATATTATCATCATTTTCATAATCACTGATTTAGGTGTAGATCAGTGTCGTATGTCCTGCCAAAGATATTTGTTTACTTCAATCTTGAATGCCTGATTTTGGTAAAGAGATGATGTTTGTCATGATATTCCCTCACACTCTGTAGGAGTTTGGCCATGAACCCCCAACCACATTATATTTCCCTGAGATCACTGCTTTGACCTGTTCCGGTGTAACCCAAGCCTGGCTTTAGCCTGCTGCCTCACACCTCTCCCCTGCCCTCTGTTACTGTGGCCCCCACTTCATACTGCAGAGTTTATTAAGTTTTATGTCTTTTTATATAATAGTCCTGCATATTGCAAGGATTCTTTAGTATCCTGTGTAAACATTAATTTTTAGAGTATTAAAACTACTAACCTGTTTTATTTATTTTTTGTTTATTTTCCTTTTTTAACCGTTTATTGTTTTTAGTAGAGAGAATTAACTGCATGTTTAGCTCAGTACTAGTTCTAGGTGTACTCATATATGAGAGGAAGAGAGATTCATGTAGATGTTCAGACCACACAGATTCTATGGTCCAGACTAGGTGGTCTGTCCTTAAACATAAGTGAAACAACGTCATATGCCTGCTAAGATGTATTTATGCCTTAGCATATATGTATTAAAGTTAAGGAAGTGGCATTCTTAAGTTTGACTTTGGATTAATCAATCAAGTTGCATTGAACCACTGCATAGAGGAAAGAAGCCGATTTTGTTTAAGCATTGCTTGTTTCAAATAATGCTGAATGTGAAGGCATGCTTCTAACACCTTAGTTATTTAAAATTTAGTAATCAATATCAGCGTGACCAGCGGTGGGCACTGCTAACCGAAAAGTTAGCTTCGCCAACTAGTAATCCACTAACTAAAAAGTTAGCTTTGCTTACGCTAAAGCGCTAAACTTACAAGGAAATTAGTGAAAGCTAACGCTAACTGCTAACCACTGACTTTTTATATAGATTTAGCTTTGGTTTAGTATTCTGGCTCTAAGGGCCGTATTACAAGTTCAATCCGAGAAGTTTCGGGTCCCTACAGAGTTCGGTTTAGGGGCCGTATTACAAGTCCAATCCGAGAAGTTTCGGGTCCCTACAGAGTTCGGTTTAGGGGCTGTATTACAAGTCCAATCCGAGAAGTTTCGGGTCCCTACAGAGTTCGGTTTAGGGGCTGTATTATAAGTCGAATCCGAGAAGTTTCAGGTCTATACAGAGTTCAGGAAGAATAACTGTAGGGACCCGAAAATTTTCGGATTCGACTTGTAATACGGGCCTAAGACCCTAAAAAACTGACCTAGTGACCTGAAATATCAAAATGTTGTAGCTTAGACATAGAGCTTTTCAGAAAGGTATAGTTTACCAAAATCAGATGATGATAAAGGTGTATACAAATAAAAAAATTAAACAAATTAAATGTGATGAGTGATGACACACTACACAGGGCTACTCCCCCACACAGCTGGGGATAGTTGATCAATTTAGATACATACATGTTAATAATACTAAGGAGTAAATTAAATGAATAAGTAAATAGCAGTGCAGAAAGACAAAATCTTATAACCGATAAGACATGTCCTATGCCTCACCCACAGCTGCTGCCGACTCCTTAAGAGGGTCAGCATCCTCAGGCGGAACAAAAATGTCCTCACTCAGGTCACCTTCCATGACGTCGATAATGATAAACAAGGCAACAATAATGAACGCGACTACACTGTGACAACGTTGCGGATGAACTGAACAAAGAGCCCAACAAGCAACAACAAAAAGTGAAAGAAGCCTCCAGTTTATCCTAAATTTGTATATTTTACCCAAGATTTCCCCAAAATTTACGCATTTTTTTACTTTTTTCCATAACTGACCCTTTTATTTTTATTTCTTTATAGTTTATTTCTTGTCAGGTGAAAAATATCAAATTCTTGTTAATAAATCCAGAGTCCAATGAGTTGGAAATGGAAGATGCATTACCCTAAAATACAAAAAATGTTTCCCTAATAATTGTCCAACTACCCTACTTTAAGGCATAATTTACCCAAAAGTGGAAGCCCTGGAATTATTTTGCCATGTGGCTCAGCTGGTGCTGTGTCTGCCCACAACGGACAAGAACAAACCTGTATTTTTTAGTGGACTTAAAGTTAGCGGACGAGGAACTACATTTAGCGGAAGCTAATTGGTCCGCTAACTGTTTCCAACGTTAGCGAAAATGCTAATCAGCTAACGAAAACATTAGCTTCGCTAATTAGCGGTTAGCGGAACCGTGCCTACCACTGAGCGTGACAAGGATAAAAAACACTGGCCATATCTTAAAGCTGTGTCATGTACTTTTAATAAGATCAATCTTCATCAGTAAGGCATTTGAATTTGATGTAATAAGGTTACTTGGACAGTGCTGTGAATGGGCGCTGTAGCTTTAGTTTTGTTCTAGATTTCTTGGTCTTAGAGGGATTTTTACTGTGAATTTGACAAGGGCATTAAGAAAATACTAAATGGGAGTTATCTGTCTTGTAATGTTTGCTTGTCAAAGGGTCCTTTGAGGTTAAATTTTATAAGGACATTTAATATGCAGCAGGTGTTGATGATATAAGGTATGTTCATTGTCAGGCCAATATAGCCTTTTGTTTGAGTGGTAAGTTGACAGTTTTGTTGCTGATGATGCTGAGTGCCATATAAGATATTTTGTTGTGCTACGATGAATTGCCTTCCAAAGACAGCTTTGTTTTGACACACTATCTAGGTCAATGAAGGATTGGAAATGAGCAAAATATTCTATAGTGAGATATGGTGTTGCAATAAAAATAATATGAACAGAAAATGACATGCAATGAAATTTTATATTGAGTTTCCTGTTACCTGTATGTATATGCTTCATCATCATTATCATCATCATCATCTCATCGACGCCTGCTCCTAGGAGCTCCCACCAGGGGATGGCCATGGCAGAAGAGTTTCCATCTTTCTCTGTTCAAACACTCCCTCCTTGCCTGCTCAAAGTTTCTCAAGGATCTTTCACCCCTCTTTCTAACGTACTCCTGCACCCTATCCCTCAATTTCACTGGAGGTCGTCCTGTAACATACCCTCCCTCTATCTCACTCACATACACCCTCCTGGTCATCTTACTCTCCTCCATTCGCTCCATGTGACCAAACCACTTTAAAGTCTGTCGCTTCACTTCTACCATTCCACACTTCTTCCCTTCACCCCTGTGACACATTCCAAAACACTCATACACACCTTCATTACTCATTCCATCCATTCTACTCACACCACATGCACTCCTCAAATGACTCATTTCCACTGCCTGCACTCTAGACCTCTGACTTTCATTCCATGCCCCATGTTTTGCTTGCATATGTGCTTCATGGTTCTTGGTAGCCAAGTATATCTGCACTTAGTGCATAGAAAAAAAGTGAAAATTATGATGTTAGATACTTGACTTAGTAAACAAGCATGCATGCAAAAGGTTTGATGCTCTGCTTATAGTTTTGGTAAAGATAAGTATGTATACCATGCTTTGTGTACTCACATTGCTCAACTCTGCATCCTTGGCTTATGGTAGCAATACATTTTTTTCCTTCCAGGATGGTCGTAGTGGAGGAGGTCAGGATGGTGGCAGTGAAGTGGTCAGTAGGAGTGGTGAGGACATGACACACGACAGTGGAGACGTGGTGGAGGTGCTGAGCAACTTGGGCATTGTGGGTGTAGTGAGCAGCATGATCGGCTCAGCAGTGCGGCACCTCAGCGGTGACGATGACATGACGGATGCTCAGCTGGAGGTGCCACAACAGGAGAGACAAGAGGAGGAGAGGGAGGCCCGCTATGAGACAGCTCTGAGCCACCAGTTTGTATAGTGATGATCACAGATGACATGGTGTGTGTTAAGATGAATGATTGGAGAATGAAAGAATTTTTGGTTGCCACTTATTCCAGTTTTGAGAATCATTTTCTTTGTACAGAGTGTCTTGGTCAGCACAAGACTTCATTCACTTGTACAGCTGATGGCCACTAGGGCTTGGATGAGTTGGAGGTTTAGGGTTTTGGCTGGTAGTCTCATTTCCTGTGGTCCATTAATTAAGAGGAGAACCCCCCCCCCCCCCCCAGATTTTTTTTATACAAAATCTAAAAAAAAAAAAGAAAAAAAAAATCACTGGCCATTCACATAGTGGTCACTAAGTTTTGTATTATGGTTTTATAAAAACAAAAATTTGAAACTATTCTTAAATGGATTCTAGCTATTGCTCAAATATAATTTTGGAGTCAAATGTATATTTTAGAATCCATATTGCTGTTTTCATGTAATGACTTGGGTGGAGTTGGCAGACATTCATAAGTTGAGGGCCTCAGTGTGACTGTTCCTGAGGTGAGGAGCATGGATGCTGCATTGACCCGTCTGTTGCCTCCCGAAAACCTTTTTAGAAACCTCTCCACAGAACATAAACTCTGTTCCATCTTTCCATTAGAATTATATAGCAGCTTAATTTTTTTATACACTATTCTGAGGGTTGTGAGAAAAGAGACTACTTGAATACCACCACAAGCTATTAAAAAATAGCACAAGGCATCCAAGAATATTGTAATTAAAAATAGCAGAGCAACTACTTTGCAAAATGTTAACTTGTGTCCAAGCTTAAGTATATACATACTTTGAGTTAGCACCATGTGTGTGACATGGAGCAGAGGGAACACTAAGCTCTGGTGCAGTGTGTGTGTGTGTGTGTGTGTGTGTGTGTGTATATATATATATATATATATATATATATATATATATATATATATATATATATATATATATATATATATATATATATATATATATATATATCTATATATATATATATATATATGACAAATAGATGTAGTTTATGTACTATATAAATATATTTTTATCAAATTATATATTGACTCTTGCTCATGGTGACATTAATTAATTGGTGTATTTTTGGATACTTCTGAGATACAGTTTGACAGTTTACTATGTTGCTGTAAATCTCTCTAATTCCACGGTATCTGGAAAAAAAGTGTATGTGGCTGCCTTCATCATCCAAGGACAATAAATCAGGTGTGGTGTGTGGCCCAGGCCGGCCACTTCTGAGGGGCACAGGCAGCCTGCTGCGGGAAGGATCTCAGATCATACCATTGTCAGTTGCTCAAGACTGCACTGGTATTTTATTCTTGTAGAATGTGTACCACAACCACTTCCAGCCAGATCCTAAAATGCACTAATTAAAAATGTTTTTTTTTCCATCAGTAAAACTGGTAATTGCCAGTGAAAATGTAGAAGCTTGATAAAAAAACATTATTTTATATTTCTTGTACATTTCTGTGATATATATAGCAATGGGCTTCAGTGGTCGTAACGTCATAATGTTGATCAACATAGTCTTTTTTGTCACTGAAATAGATGAGTCTGATTATTGTTGGTTGGACTGAGATGTGCCACGGTGACACACAGACAGAGAAGCGAGTTGTGGGTGTGCCAAAAGCTGAGCCATGACTCTTAGGCAAGGTTTTGGAAGAAGTCTAAGACAGTTTTGCAGTGACAATGGTGAGGTGAAACTTTGAACATGATTATTATAAAGAATTTTTATCATGTCTCCTCACTTGAGCAATAATTTTAAAGATTATTTAATTTTCATTACTAAGCTACTTTTTATTCACAAGTAATGTACATATTTTTGTGGCCAAAAGTATTTCAGAAGAATAGAAACTTGAAGGCACCATTAGTTGTTCAGTCTTAATTCCATCCCTGAGTGTTTAATGAGGTGTTTGAGGTACTTCTGTATTTAAATTTATATATTTACTGATCTTCAATTGGGAATTTCATTATTAATGGCCTTAAGTCAGTAAATGCTCACTATTTAATTTTGACTCTTTGAGGGAAAAACGTTCTTATATATTATATATATTCTACCTTTCCTCATGTGACAGTTCACCATTGATGGAGACCAAATTAAAGGACATTGATACAACCGATGAGTTATGTAAGTTTTTGTGAGAAAATAAATAACCATTTGTATATTACAGTTACGTTTTTGTTATGACATCCAACCAGATATGATTTGTAAAATTATATAATATATATATATATATATATATATATATATATATATATATATATTTATATATATATATATATATATATATATATATATATATATATATATATATGACCATATATATATATCAAGGAAACACAAGGATCCTGAGCGCTTTCGTGTATTACATCTTCAGGGGAAAGATACAAAAGTGGAGAGTACAAGGGTTTATATACAAAAGAGAAAAATATTGGCCTGGTTCCTATATGGCAATTCCGCCTAATCCTACGGTTTTCTATTTTCATTTAATGGAACAATATCTATTAGTATACTTCAAGTACAATTTATTTCACAGGAAACTGGAGAACAGTAGAATATTATAAGTATATTAAAGTAATATTCTGCTATTCTCTGAAACAGGAAACCATATAGGAACCAGGCCAATGTTTATATATATATATATATATATATATATATATATATATATATATATATATATATATATATATATATATATATATATATATATATATATATATATATATATATATATGCTATCAATTTCCAACTTACAAGAAAGTTTAATATATAAAGAAAGTTAACAGGAATGTATAAACAAGCACCATGACATATTATGTATTAGCTTCCCTTGGTCACCTCACAATTACTTTGCTGTAAGAAGCTTATAGAAACCAATCAGGGATGATGTCAGACCAAACACTCCTACCTGAAAGGAAAACATTTAGTTCTTTGTTATACAGGTAGAAAATGATCAATGAAGTACTGTGTACATATTTAAAAATCTATGAATAAAAAAAAGTGCATGTGAAAATAGCTTGTATTTCCCATTTAATGAGCAAATTAACATCCTGAGAGTGTGAGGGTAATTGCTGGCTTACCTGCCACGGAGGGAAAGGTAGGTACCAATGCCTCCAGGCATGCTGTGACCTTACCTGCCACTGGGGAAATGCTTTACTCCACGGCCTGTTTGGCAGCCAGTTAAGTGCATTGAGAAGGTCAGCTGCATGCATGATGATGGTCAACAGCTCTGCATCACGCTGCTCTTCTCTCTTCTCTCTGTGGTGACATCCAATTTGTGTCATCTCGGTTAGTTCTAATGCTTCAATAAGCAGTATATAGGAAAAATAACAAACACTTCATGAATAATCATTGGAGATCTCACAAATAAAACCTAAATTAACAGATAAACCATTGCTATATGAACTTACTTTTCCTCAGCTGTCAATTCAGATGCATATTGTTGCATGAGGGAAATTTTACGCAAAGATCTGCAACAATACATAAGTTTTCATGTACAGAAAAGGAATAACATTTGTGTAGAAAAATCAAGAATCAAGGGAATTTAAAAGCTTAATTCAGCTGAATTGTTTTTGAAGATAATTGATGCTCTACACTATGTAATATATTCAACAGCAATATAAAATATGTTACTACTCTTTCCTACTGTAAAGGAAATCAGCCAAGCACCAAATCTTATGTTCACGAGGAAGACCATGTTATGCAGCAGGCAGTGTTAAGCCCAAGAACCCCACCTCAGGATTGTGAACACCAGGGAGGCAGCCCACAGGAGGAGAGAGGCATGCCAAAGGGGTGAGGAGCTGCCGCGGAGAAGCTTGACATCCCTTGCCCATGCCAAGTGCTCCATAGGAAAGAAGAGTTGGTCCACCACAATACTGGCCAGATCCAGACACCTCACAACCCGGTCTTCCCCCTGCAATACCCATGCAGTCACTATCCTGGAGGGCCCCAGGCACCCAGCATAAGTAAACAATTAATTATCAGATGCAATATACATATTTTTTATGTTACGCCTACGGTGCCGGTAAGTTTTCTTAGTGGTGCCTGATGGTCGGCCCCAGCTCGTTGTAGTGCAGGCAAATGTTTATAGTGGTGCCATCTTGCTTGGTTCATGCTGTGCCCCAGAGCTCATCTTTGAATCACTTTTTACTTCTTTTTTGAGAGAATCTAGAGTCTGGGTTGATAGGTGGTCTTCATAACAGCATATTGGTAGTCTTAGGCCACTTGGCAGTGACTGAAAAATCCCACCTTGTGGTGGCGGGGCAGGACGCAAACCCGGGTCCTCCTTGACACTGTGCTCGCATGCTAACCACTCAGCCTCCACCTCCCCAAATATATTCCTATATATTCTTAACATGCATTTCCTAGTAAAACTAAGCTTCTCAAATGACATGAGTGATATGCACTACACAGTTGATAAAATTAGTGACTTATAGGCATTTTCAAGCTTGGTTCCTTCCCTTATAAAACTGATACATATCTCCCAGACTAAAGAAGGGATGAAATGTGAGAAAGAAATGCATATCATCTTCAGCAAACTTGTATATTACTACAATATTCAGTCAACTTTGCCACCACATGGATCTTAGGTGTTTGTGTTCTTGGGAGAACTGAAATGTAGAGACTATATTTATGAAAATTTTAACTAGTACTACTCAGTAAGGGTGAAAAGTATTTACAAGATATAAATTCTGTGTAGGTGAAGCATGAAACTGCCTTTTCTCTGTTCAATGATGAATTCATTAGTCATACAGATCTTACTAAGTAAGATGGGGAAAGAGTTAACCTCAAAGACAATCAACAATGTATGATTTGTCCATGAATTTGAGAATTATTGTCAACTTGTGTATAACACTTCAATTCACAAGTAGTGTTTAAGAAAAGCAATTCATGTAATTGTATACACAGGTTGGTTGCGTGTAGAAAGAGTTTCTATACTTGGGTGTGCCGGGTGGGGGTTTTGACGTGTGTGGTTACCTTGCCCTGTCTCAGCACCCCCAGGGAGTACTGCAGCATTGACAGGTCATCAAGGAGCCGCAGAATGACCCGAGCTCCTCCAATCTGGGAGCTGATGGCCTCAAGAGTGGCCCTGACAAAGAAAATACCACTGAGTCTATGGTAATGAAAAAGCCAAGGTTTGTCATTCCACCTGGGCTTATATTTGCGTGTAAACATGCGAACACCTATTTATTATGTAAGCCTACCACAGTTTTAATGAGTTGTTGTTTACATGGCTGAAATTTTCTGTAGACATCTCATGAAAAGTTACTGGGAAAAGCTTTAAAATAGTCACAACTCATATTTCTCCTACATTATCTCTTCAACTGCCTTCTTCTTCTGATCTGTAGAGGCCTTTAACACACACCTGTAGGAGTGCCTGGCAGCTGGGGTGATAAAGAGGAGGCCATACTGGAGGGTCCTCAGGGTCTTCTCTCGGCCCCTGTAGCTCTCCAGCACTCGAACCACCTCTGGCAGGCCCATCCCTCCTGTAAAGTGCGTGAAGAATGGGGGTCAAGGAAGGAAGGGAAAACTGATGGGAAATATTGTGCCTGGCTCATAGCACTGACATAACAGGTGAAAATGGCTTTTAATTAAAGTGTTAAGTATATCAGACAGGAAGGGGAAACTAATGGGAAATATTGTACCTGGATATTAATACTGACATGACAGGTGAGAATGCCTTGTTAATTGGTGTTGCCTATGTAGTAGCTAACTGCCACATTACTTAGGAGGTGAGCTCGTATATACCAATTCCTACTCTTGCTTTGAAGGAAAACCTGAGGGTGAATATTGTACCTGGCTGCTGATACTGACATGACAGGTAAAAATGCCTTGTTAATTAAAGTGTTTCCTAATAGCATACGTACTGTCACATTGCATAGACGGGCTCATATACACTATAATACCAGGTTAATTACTCTTCTTGCTTGCTTTCCTAACATATTTCCTGTCATAAACTGAAAACTGGCACTTGAGTCTTACAATCTTTAGCATTAACCCGGTAGCAGCGAAGGGCCAAATTTGTGGCTTTATCGTGTACCAGGGAAGGGCCAAATTTGTGGCTTTACCGTGTACCAACAACGGGCCAAATTCTTGCCATGATATAAACCCCCCAAAAAAGATGATGCATAAACTGATCACAAATGCGTTGGTATATATTATGAAATGGTTGGCGTGAGGGGTGAATTTTTTCTCATTAATTCGCTTAGAGGGGCCTTTAAGAAACATGATCCCCGCAGCTACCGGGTTAATCAAGCCTTCCTCTATTTCTTGACATGTAAGCTAGGAAGGTATTTTTCAATCATGCCTCTGATAAACTGACTGCATAGTTGATAGGGCACTTTTCTTTTTAACTGTGACAAAAGGAAACTCTTACACTATCCCATGAAAAATGCAACATAGACTGGTAGGTGGATATGAGGCCCCTAATAACATAGTGTACCAAGCAACTTTCTATATGTGGCGCTTAGTACATTATGTGGTAATACTTTATAAGAAGTCTGCCTCCCCCTTCGCCACTCCAGCCCCTCCTACCCCCCAAGACAAGCCTGGGGAACTGTGGGGAGCCAGGGTTTGAGGGGGGGAAGCCAAAATCACTGAAAAATGGGCTCCCAAAATTTCCCTAGAAAAATCCCTAAATGAAGGAAAATTCCCTAGTCTCGAGAGTAAGGAAAGTACTAACTTTATAGCCTAACAGCCCCCCTTGCCCTCCTGCTAACCAAGGGGGGCTGTGCCCCCCTCTGGACCCCCCCACATGCATGATGTGCCGGAAAATTTTTTTTTTTTTTTTTTTGGTGGGGAGCATATTTAAACTACTCCAACCAAACTTTACAACCTGCTAACAAGGGGGCTTTGCCCCCCTGGACCCCCCTCCTAACCAAGGGGGGCTGCACCCCCCCTGGACCCCCCCATGTAGGGAATTTTCCTTAATTTAGGGATTTTTCTAGGGAAATCTTGGAAGCAGGGGGGGGGTCCAGGGGGGGGCTCAGCCCCCCTTGGCTAGGAGAGCGATCGTGGGGGGCGAAGCCCCCTCATTAGCAGGCTGTAAAGTTCAGTTGGAGTAGTTTAAATATGCTCCCCACCGAAAAAAAAAAAAACACGATTTTCCGGCGCATCATGCATGTGGGGGGGTTCAAGGGGGGCTGTGCCCCCCTTGGTTAGCAGGGAGGCGAGGGGGGCTGTTAGGTTATAAAGTTGGGACTTTCCTTACTTTCGAGACTAGGGAATTTTCCTTCATTTAGGGATTTTTCTAGGGAAATTTTGGAAGCCCATTTTTCAGTGATTTTTGCTTCCCCCCCAAACCCCGGTTCCCCACAGTTCCCCAGGCTTGTCTTGGGGGGTAGGGGGGCTGGAATGGTGAAGGGGGAGGCGGACTTCTTATAAAGTATTACCCATTATATTACTAAGTGCCTCATATGTAGGTGTAAAAGTCACATGATAATAGACAAATGGGTGACAGGTGAATGAACAAAAGTAAACTCTTATAATATCTCATGGGGCAGGCCAAATAATGACTGCATGGTGGATTTGTTATTTTAAAAGTCACATGATAATAAGAGTAATGGACAAAGGAAACTCTTACACTATCCCCAAAAGTATGCAAACTAAAGACTGGTGGATAAATTGATGTAAAAGTCACATGATAATAGAGTAATGGACAAAGGAAACTCTTACACTATCCCCAAAAGTATGCAAACTAAATACTGGTGGATAAATTGATATAAAAGTCACATGATAATAGAGTAATGGACAAAGGAAACTCTTACACTATCCCAAGAAGTATGCAAAGTAAAGACTGGTGGATAAATTGATGTAAAAGTCACATGATAATAGAGTAATGGACAAAGGAAACTCTTACACTATCCCAAGAAGTATGCAAACAATAGACTGGTGGATATTTTGATGTAAAAGTCACATGATTATAGATAAATGGACAAAAGGAAACTCTTACACTATCCCAAGAAGTATGCAAAGTAAAGACTGGTGGATAAATTGATGTAAAAGTCACATGATAATAGAGTAATGGACAAAGGAAACTCTTACACTATCCCAAGAAGTATGCAAAGTAAAGACTGGTGGAGATTTTGATGTAAAAGTCACATGATTATAGAGTAATGGACAAAGGAAACTCTTACACTATCCCAAGAAGTATGCAAAGTAAAGACTAGTGGATATTTTGATGTAAAAGTCACATGATAATAGAGTAATGGACAAAGGAGACTCTTACACTATCCCAAGAAGTATGCAAAGTAAAGACTGGTGGATAAATTGATGTAAAAGTCACATGATAATAGAGTAATGGACAAAGGAAACTCTTACACTATCCCAAGAAGTATGCAAAGTAAAGACTAGTGGATATTTTGATGTAAAAGTCACATGATAATAGAGTAATGGACAAAGGAAACTCTTACACTATCCCAAGAAGTATGCAAAGTAAAGACTAGTGGATATTTTGATGTAAAAGTCACATGATTATAGATAAATGGACAAAGGAACCTCTTACACTATCCCAAGAAGTATGCAAACAATAGACTGGTGGATATTTTGATGTACCGTAAAGTCACATGATAATAGAGTAATGGACAAAGGAAACTCTTACACTATCCCAAGAAGTATGCAAAGTAAAGACTGGTGGATATTTTGATGTAAAAGTCACATGATAATAGATAAATGAATCATAATAAAAGATAAACCAATGGATGAACTATAGGCATTTACTCACTCGTTGAAGGCCGTTATCTACAGAATCTTGTTGTCTCTCTTATCAACACATTAGGCACGGGGGGATCACTGCATGACATCACTCTGCAATAAGAAACTATATGGTGGGCGATAAAAGCCATGACAAGACTATACCATCATTAAATAACAAGCAGTATGATAGCCAGCCAGTTACCAGCAAGAGGATGACAAGCTGATACGTTTTCCACTGGCAATGTTTTTTTCTTGTTTGCTTCTCTTATCAATACATCTGGCACTGCATCTGACGTCACTCACCAATAAAAAGCTATATGGTGGGCGATAAAGGCCATGACAAGACTACCATCATTAAAACTATAGCAAGCAGTAAGATAGCCAGCCAGATATTTTCCCTGGTATTTTTTTTCCTTGTTTGCCTCTCTCAACACACGGGAGGCACTGCATCTGACGTCATTCAACAATAAGAAAGTACATAATGGGCGATAAATGCCTTGACAAGACTACCATCATTAAAACTATAGCAAGCTGCAGTAAGATATAACGGGTTGTTGTCAAGGTTTGCCGTGGATGACAAGCCGATATAATTTCCTGATACACGTTAATTTTTTCCCCAATAAATGCAGAATACACTCACTATTAATATAAGACTCACCAATAAGTTCCACGAGTTTCCTAATGATCTAACTACTGTATATAAATCCTGCTACTGCCCACTTCCATTGTTACCCAGGAGCACTCACATGCAGTAGCCTACCTATATATAGCTATTATATGATGAATTTGGTAAATGTTCTTCCTATCAAGATATTATAATTAAGTTCCTAAAGAATGATTTGCAGGTTAAGGGTTTAAATTATTATCAGCGGGGCAGGAAGATATAGGAAAGGAGGGATCGAAGGCAAGGGGGATGAAATCATGTTCAATGCTTTTTCTTTCCAGATATTATATATAATTAAATGCCTAAAGAATGATCTGCAGGCCAATTAAGGGTTTATTAACAGGGGGGGAGGAAGGGAAGGAGGAGGGAGGGCATGGGGGATGAATCTCTGATAAATAATTATCTCTCTAAATATTGATACAGAAGTGCCAAAAGAATAATGTTCTGCAGGCTAATCAGCGGGGGAGGCAGGGTAGGAGGAGGAAGGGCAAAGGAGATGATCTGGTAAATGCTTTTTCTCTATATATTGATAAAGAAAGTGCCTAAAAAATGATCCTGAGGTTATAGGGCTTTATTACCAGCGGGGGAGGCAGGGTAGGAGGAGGAAGGGCCAAGGGGATGAATCTGGTAAATGCTTATTCTCTCTATATTGATAAAGAAGTGCCTAAAAAATGATCCTGAGGCTATAGGGTTTATTATCAGCGGGGGAGGGAGGCAGGAGGGGGCGAGGCGGGCCGCGGGTGACGGGTGTGCGTGCAGTCGTTGGTGTCGTCTGCCCCGCACAGGTGGGTCTGCCAGGCCTGCCGCACACTGACCCTCATCACTGGACGCTACTCAGGTAGGTTCTTGATGGTTCTGCAGCGCCGTAGTCCACACGTGGCCCAGACATGACCCAGGGGCCGTGTGGTTCACTCCTCGCGTGACCAGACACCCTCACAGACCCTGGGGTGGCGGGCTAGTCACCTGTGTGTGCCCCAGTGGTGACCTGACCTCGCGGGGGAGTGTGGCTGACCCAGGGACCACCGTTAGCGTGCTAAGAGACAGGAGCCACGCTGGGGCAGAGAACAACACATTTGGGTCAAGTTGGGACCATTGTTTGCCTGTCCTAACGGCCTAGTGTGTGCACCTGTCCGTGTGGCGCAGGTCAGGACGCGTGGCCGCGGGTGCATTACGTACTGTGAAGTATTCATTGTTTAATACTGACTATGCGGTGCATCCATTGTCACCATGAAGCACTAGTTTGGGTCAGGCCATTTACCAAGCAGTGGTGTCACTCATTTCTGGAGCAAACTATTTCAAAATTATGTATTTGCAAAGGTAAAGAAACTGCCAATCTCAATCAGTCCTGGAGCATCAACAGTTGCAGTACTCTGTGCTCCTCTGGCTTAGGGCCAGGGCTGCTTGGAGACCGAGGAATTGTGCTTCCACTTTTTACTTTTTGTTGTAAGCTCCTCCATTTCTCAACGTCTCCTCCCCCAGCCTGCATTTCACTGAGTACTGCTGCTGTTTACTCACTTGGTTGTGACTTCCATTCTCTATAGTATGACCAGGATACATGATGCAAAAAGTTGGGTAGACCTAAAAAACATGTGGTCACCTGAGACTGCCAGCACATAGATTTCTCAAGAGAACTTGTAGCTTGAATAAAAACTTAGGGTAAAATTTTAGTGTTTGCCCATACTCCCCTCCCCCCCCAAAGCAAGCCTTGGGACCTGTGGGAATGTAGGGTTTCGAGTGGGGGACACGAAATCCGTTGCAATCGCTTGGTACAAAGACTATAAGAGTGCCATGCTATGCAAGAAAAGAGACGCTACCCAACCACAGGAAAATTGACCTCCCTCACTTGAAAAGCAAACCAAACTCACACTTATATTACTAAAGGTACAGGACTTAACAAATACCAAGCAATATGAACTTCAGAAATTGATTGCCCATAAATATGATGTACTGTGCCTGACAGAAACACAAGAAAGCTTTAGCAAAGTTAATTTCTCAGAAAAATTTAACTCATTAAGTTCTTACCGAGAATTAGATGACAAAAAATGAGGATGACTACGGATAATTTATAATAAAGCACACATTATGATGGAAAAGTTTGCAGCAAAGGACAAAAACATACTACATGCAGAATTCAAACTCAATACCTACTATTGAAATATGTTTAATTCTTGTGTATCTCTCATGCACTGATTTTCAAAGGAACAACAGGATAAAAAAGGAGATAGTTGATATAGTAAATAAGGCTAGAAATAAGCACACAGTAATTTTAGGTGACTTTAATAGTCATGTGGGCTTCCTGGGCCCACAGCCACTGAACAAAAATGGTGAACTAATACTAGATATGACAGAAGAGATTGATTTCACACTACTGAATGGTTCACCTGAATGTTCAGGGGAGATAACCAGATCTCAGAACAACACTAAAAGTGCAATAGACTTGGTGCTAGTCAATAACAAGTTCCTAAATCTGTTTTCTCATATGCACATTGATAAAAACAAAGACATTTATGATCTATCAGATCAATAGTACAAGTATTTTTTTAAGGTTAATGATAAGCCGCCAACATTCCGAGACAAAAACCCGAAGCAGAAAACAATCCTAAGCACTAAAGATGAACATTGCAAAAAGTATATTGATGAAATAGAGACAAAACTGATGCAGTCAGCCAACACAATAACCAGTGTCACATCATCATTTCATCGATGCCTGGTCCTAGGAGCTCCCACCAGGGGATGGCCACGGCAGAAGAGCTTACAACTTTCTCTATCCAGACACTCCCTCCTTGCCTGCTCAAAGTTTCTCAAAGATCTTTCCCCCCTCTCCCTAACGTACTCTTGCACCCTATCCCTCCATTTCACTGGAGGTCGTCCTCTAGCATTCCCTCCCTCTATCTCACTCACATACACCCTTCTGGTCATCTTACTCTCCTCCATTCGCTCCATGTGGCCAAACCACTTTAAAGTCTGTCGCTTAACTTCTTCCACCACTCCACACTTCTTCCCTTCACCCCTGTGACACATTCCAAAACGCTCGTACACACTTTCATTACTCATTCCATCCATTCTACTCCCACCACAAGCACTCCTCAAATAACTCATTTCCACTGCCTGCACTCTAGACCTCTGACTTTCATTCCAGGCCCACGTTTCACTTGCATATGTGAAGGTTGGTACTATTACTGTATTTCTCAAATCCCTCTTTACCTCCATGCTCACACTTCTGCCATTCATGATTCTTCCCAAAGACCCTACCACCCTTCTTCCTTGCAATGCCCTTTCTCTTATATCTCCCTCCATACCACCATGCTTACACATAACTGATCCAAGGTACTTAAACTCATTGACCTCCTCCATTTCTTCACCATTCAAAATTATTTTGCATTCTTTTTCACACTCAATTCCCACTCTACATGGGCATACAAAATCTACAACCACACTTCTACTTCGCTCACAAACCATCACTTTACTTTTGTTGACATTTACTTTAAGCTTTCTCCTATTACAGACACTATCAAAAACACTGACCAAATTTTGTAGGTCACTTTCATTTTCTGCAATGAGCACCGTGTCATCAGCAAACATATCGAATTCAGTACCCACTTCCTTCCCTCATCGAACAGTCTTACTCCAACTTCAACTTTGCCCTTAATTTCTCTAATAACACCATTCATATAAATATTGAATAACCATGGTGACATGACGCACCCTTGTCTTAAGCCCACTTTTATCTCAAAATGTTCACTTGTTTCTCCAGTAATTTTGACACTTGCAGATGCATCCTCATAGAAAGACTTTATTGCACTAAGCAGTTTTCCTCCCACACCATAAATCTTTAAAACATCCCACAATGCAATCCAATCGACTCTGTCATAAGCTTTTTCCAAATCCATGAAGGCAGCATATAGTTTCTTTCCTTTTGCTAATATTTTTTCTATTACCATCCTGAAGGCAAATATCTGATCCACACATCCCCTTCCCTTCCTGAAGCCTTCTTGTTCTTCACTGATTTTCTCTTCTGTAAGTCTTTGCACCCTCTCTATTTTGACTTTTCCATATACCTTTCTGGGTATACTCAGGAAACTTATACCTCTATAGCTCCCACATTCCCCTCTCCTGCCCTTCCCCTTGTAAACTGGGACAATGACGGCTTTCGTCCAGTCTGCTGCCCCCCCCTTCCCATGCTACTTCACATATCTTGACCATCCATTTAACAACTACATCTCCTCCACACTTCAACATTTCTGCTGTGATTCCATCAATTCCTGCTGCCTTTCCATTTTTTAATCTTTTTATTGCCTGATTTACTTCTTCATATGTTATGCTTCTTTCTTTATATACTCCTCCTCTACCTCTACTCAAAACTGCTGCTGTTACAGCTGCTGGACGTCCATCCTCAAAATTCATTAAGTTTTTGAAATATTCTCTCCATCTCTCTTTCACAGCTTCCCCATCTTTCAACATCTTTCCATTCTCATCCATAACTTCATTTATTTTACTTGAGGAGATATTTTCTGCATTTCTTTCATTTTTTACTTCTTTCCAATATGATTTCCTGTTCCCTTTATATTTTTCACTTAGTCTTTTTCCAAAGTCTTCATCAACCCTCTTCTTACTTTCTTTTATTGCTTGTTTTAATTTCATTTTGCATTCTCTATATTTCTTTTTCCTTTCCCTTTTTACTTGTTCAGCCACATTTCTTTCTTGAGTTTTCTTAAAAAGTTCCCTTTTCTCTTTTGCTATCCTCCTTATCTCTTCTGTCCACCATGAATTTCCTTTTCTTTTTCCATCTCTCACCACTTTCATCCCTAACACTTTTTTGTTGTAGTTACCATTATTTCTTTATATGTTCCAAAAAACTTTTTCAATATTTGTATTATCTTTTACACTTTCCCATTTTTCACTTAAGGCCTCTGCCATTTCACGGTTATACTCATCTTTTATTTCTTTTTCCTGTAACTTTTCTATCTTCAGTATTTCCTTTTTTACTTCACCTTTCTTCTCAAACACCCACTTTTCTTTCAGCTTTAACTTTGCCAGCACTGCAAGATGGTCAGATCCATCCACCAGTGTCACTGAGCTGGAAACTGTCATGCAAGAAGCAGCAAACAAATTTCTCATAAATACATATACAAACAGAACTACAATGAGTGAGCAGAAAACAGAACCAATATAGATGACTGACAGTATAAGAAGGGGAATTAGAAAGAGAAAAAAATACAACCGTCAAGCAAGAAGAGCAGCGACACGGGAAGAGAAAGACTGATTAACACAAATGTACCACAGACAAAACACACAAGTTAAAGAAGAAGATAGAACTACTATTCACCATAGCTGGGCACTATAACAGAAAACTTTATTCCTGATAACCGATAATGAAAAACCTTATCAGTGATAACCGATATTCGTTAACTGGAGACACAAATATAGGCGATAACCGATACCGATATAAATCCACAATTCCGATACTAGCTGGCGATAAGTCCGATAGGCGAAAACGATACTATATTGATATTTCAGATAGAAAAACATAGATGAATTCAAATTTTCATTATTTGTATTTTAGAAAACTTACAAAACCTGAAAACCACACGTTGACACGTACATATGGACGGTAATACTAGAAACGCCTGAACCGGTGTTGTGTTATTTGGCGTCCCCACTGTCAAAAGCTGGCGCTTTTGTTTACAAACACTGGTCTCTCGTGAACTGCGCATGCTCAGACCAGCAAGCGTAGACCTGTACAGTCTCACAAAGCTTTTTAACCATAATTAAGAGTTACTGGAAGGCTGAAACAGACATACAGTACCACTACCACCGTCCCCGCTGTTTCTAGAACGACACTCTGTACGAGTTGTATTTATATGTACAGAGTGTCGTTCTAGAAACAGCGAGGATGGTGGTACTGTATGTCTGATTCAGCATTCCAGCAACTCTTAATGTGTTAAAAAGCTTTGTGAGACTGTACAGGGCTACGCTTACTGGTCTGAGCATGCGCAGTTCACGAGAGACCAGTACGTGTTTGTAAACAAAAGCGCCAGCTTTTGACGATGGGACACCAAATAACACAACACCGGGTGCCTTCAATACCATGGCATGCTCACAAACGAATATGGAATATCAAATTCGAGGCAGTGAATAATAATTTTTTGGGCAAAGTTAAATGATTTTTCTTTGATATATTGATTTTTGAGTAACATAAAAAAATAACCAAGTGTTTTAATGTTGATGATCTAAGTATGAAATCTCTTCACCAAAGATATTTCATACCCTGAAGTTTTTTCATCGGGCCACACATGTGCAGTAGGGAGGAGACGACTTTTTTTTTTCTGAGAGGCAGAAAAAAGTAGCGATTATCGCTAGTTTGGTTACAAAAGTAATGAAGATACCGATATATATTTAAATAAGTAGCGGATGGCCGATAACCCAATTTTGTTATCAGCGATAAAGTATCGCGATAACTTATCGCGATAACGCCCAGCCATGCTATTCACAAACACGAAAAAATCATCACGGACAAGATCAAAATGGACAAAAACTCGAATATGAAACTATGGAAGCAAATCAATTACCTAAGAGGGCTTGAAAACAAAAACAAAGACACCATCCTCAATGAGACAAAAAATACACCCATCCCAAAGGAAGAAGTCAAGAGCAAGCTGCATGACTACTGGAAGGAAGTCTACCAGAAACAACCATGTGACATTGAAGAAGTATGGAACCATGAAGAAAGAGAAACTTACATCAGAGACTTCACCTACAGTAACTCCACTACTATACAGTTAACCATAAATGGCCACACCCTACACTTCCCAGCAAATCTGCTAAAACACTATGATGCAATCAGAACAGAATCTACATCCAGCATTGTTAATATGGAGCAGCCAGTGATAAGCGATAAAGACACGGCACAAGCCCTAAGAAACTTAAAGAATAATAAAGCTGCAGGCCCAGATAACATGAAGGGAGAGCTGTTTAAAATATTAGCAGACAACAAAGTTTTCAGAAATATCATCCAGAAGTGCTTCAACAACACTCTCAAAGACAGAGAAATCCCTCAAAACTGGAAGACTTCCAAGACAGTAATGAGAGAGAAAAAGACCAAACCAACAGTCAGTGATCTCTGCCCAATAGCACTCCTAAACACCTACAAACTATTCATGGCAATACTGAGAACCAAAATTGACCAACACATCCACAACAACAAACAAGACAGTGAGCTCCAAGCAGGATTTACGAAAAAGAGATGCATCAAAGACAACCTGTTCATTTTAACCTACTGCATTGAGAAGTCATTCAAAATGAAGAAGTCTTTAATTCTCATAGCTGTTGATTTTAAAAAGGCATTTGACAACATAAACAAAAATCGCTTATAGACTGCATGAAGAACTTTAGAATACACCCCCATATTATTGACATTATAAGTGAAGTATACCAAAATGACAATACAACCATTTACCTTAACAATGAAATAATGACAAACCTTAATGTGACAAGCAGCATCAGACAAGGCTGCAATGGCTCAACATCACTGTTCCTACTAATGACATATCTAATCATCCTACACTTAAACCAAGCTCAAAGCGGCTTCAGAGATGAAATTTGCTTCGTTCCGGCCTTGTTCTATGCCGATGACGGCCTGCTGCTAGCACAGTGTGGAAGAGGCATGGAACATGATAGGCACCCTGATAGACTCAGCAAACACTTGTGGCCCAGAAATCAATGAAGACAAAAGTTTTGTAGTGGTCTACAACCACAACACAGAGTTAGACAACATACTGGGCATCGAAATTACAAACATGATTAAGTATCTAGGAATCACCATCACAAACAAGAGATGATGCTTCAAAAACTTCAAACTGGACAAAATTAATGAAGCAAGGAAGCTTAGCAACATCGCAGCAGCTGTAATAGCAAGAAGCACAAATAGACTCCTCATTGGCAAAACCTATTGGAAGCAAGTTGCACTACCTAAAATTCCCTATTGTCAAGGTATTCTCCCTTATACTACAAACAATGAACTAGACCAACTACAAAAAACAGAACAAAACCTTTAGAACAATTCTACAAGCCCCAGAATACACCCCAAACTGTTTTTTAAAAGGAGAAATTGGATCATCCTTAATGAGAAATAGAGGTGCAAAGGCCAAACTTCTCTATGTAAAACACATCATGACTTTCAATGTTTTATTTTTGAGTATTTGTAACCCCATTTCAACCCGATGGAAGTGAATGATGGCATCAGAAAATAGTTTGGAAAGTTGGTGGCCTGAACTGCTGCCATGATTGAAATGCATGTGTTCATTTGTTTGATTTGATTATAGTGCATAATTATGTAGTGAGGTAAGAGACATGATGAGTTCATAATGTTGCTCATCATCTACGACTTGGTACAGGGCACATTGGCTTAGTTGTGGCGTTTTCATGACATAGTCCACCTGACAGTTGGTCACTGGCTTGGGCATTGCGGTGAGTCCAGCTTTACACATTCAGTTTGACAGTGGCTGTTGTTGAGGGGAGTTACAACTAGTACTGTGAATACGATTACTGGCATTTTATAGCCAAATTCCATTCACAGAATGACTTGGCTGTCGGTTTACTCCATACCCACGGATTTCCTGGACAGTCTGCCTCTAAATAAGGTAAAATGAGATAGGTTTACCTATTTGGTAGGGCTAGGTTACCATCCTTTAGGTCATGTTAGGCAGTCATGGTTGGCCTTGGGAACTAGCCCCCAGCTATAAAAGGGAGGGTTTGGGGTGAAGATAGGGAGTTGGGTGTTGAATCCCTCTTATAGGAGGGTGAATTTGGGGCAAAGCCCCCCTGATATGGTTTGAATAAATTTCGCAAGTTCTCCCTCACCTAAAAATCCATAATTTTTGCAAGGTACCCAGTTTTGTTGGACTTCAAGTCTAAAAGTGCAATTTCACTAGTTTAGGAAACAAACTTTTCTTATTACAGTTTACTAATATGGTCATGGGCAGTTTGATACTAATGGGGGAAAAAAGCCTATTGGAGAAACAGTGGTGGGGAATCATGGCATATTCACAAAATGAAAGAAGACAAACCCTAGCAAAAACTCATTCCCTGAAAATATGAATATATACTTCAGCTAAAAGGTGCACTAAAAAGGGAGGTGGGAATCTCCTTTTGTGGTAACACGCAAGATTGTTGACATACTAATAACAGGCAGGACACAATGAAAAATGTAACAGCCCTTAACGAAGAAAATTTTGGCAATGAAGAGATTAATGAAAACTAAACTAAAACTGAAAGAAGTTGCACCCTTGAAATGGCTGCACTGCACTCTGAGCTAAGTTCACACTTGCATGATGAGGCACACTCTCTTTTTAACCCTTTCAGTATGGTAACGCCGACGTCGGCGTCACTGTATAGAAAGGGGTTAATCCTCTTCTAAACCTCTTAATCCTCTTCCATTTCCTCTTAATTCTCTTCTAAACCTCTTAAGAGTAAATGGAAGAGGATTAAGAGATTTAGAAGAGGATTAATCCTTTCCCAATTCCTCTTAACCCTTTCCATACTGTGACGCCAACGTCTG
Source organism: Eriocheir sinensis (assembly GCF_024679095.1). Lineage (NCBI taxonomy): Eukaryota > Metazoa > Arthropoda > Malacostraca > Decapoda > Varunidae > Eriocheir > Eriocheir sinensis. The sequence goes on from NC_066556.1 coordinate 9,072,553, forward strand.
CGTCACCGTATGCTGGGCATGTTTTTCAAGCAGTTCATGTTTCCTGTTTGGACGGAGATCGTCATCAAATGTCCAGTAAGGGGTTCAGATGTATATGTCCAGAACTCTGGATGTTTGTGGTTTGTATATTTATAAGGGGCAATGCTGCATGATGTTTGCTAAACCGTTGGATCTTGAGTGTGACAATCCTGCTCGCTTGCCAGCAAATGCTTGGTGCCAGGCAAGCAGCTTATGAAAAGGGTTCAGTGTGACACCCATAGAGATATAAAGGGTGGAGTCGATCTCAGTATCTGACCTGTGAAGCTGCTGAACTGTCATTTCTCTTGCCAATAAGATGGCTGATACCTGTCAGGTGTTAATCAGATCAGGCTCGTCAGGTCACAGTCCACCTGGATTTCCGCGGTGTAGAATGACCATAGTAGACTCATTTTTAGTTCAACTAAGAGACCATTGGTATTGCTAATCAAAACTGTTGCTTAAACCGATTTAGTACTTATGAAATAGTCCTATTTCAGAAAACAGTTGAGAGAAACACTGCTCTAAAAGCTGCTAAAAGTAGGAATACTATGAATAAGTTAGTGCTGTTTTGTGGTAGAGAAACATGTAAGTAAAGAAACTTCATTGAATTAGTGGTGTTATAAGCTTGCGAAATCTCAAAGTTGGTTTCCGTTTCGATTTAGTATGTACAAAAATATATTAATATTTGCAAAATAGTTTACTACATCAATAAGTGTATGGTAATTAAAAACAATACCGTTACAATGTACAAGACATGGTCTGTAGGTAGTAACTAAGGTGGTTGGCGTGAGCTCTCACCTGGGTATCCACCATATTGATGGGGAGTGAAATGACAGTTTGGCGGCTTTATCTCTCCCTAGGATTAGCGGGCCATGCTGACTCCACCCTTTATACCTCCATGGTGACACCAACTTTAGATTGTTAGACAGTTAGGGTTGGTTAGTTAATATCAGGGCTCTGAGGGGCTTGCGTGCCAGCTAGGAAGAGAGCTTATGGGTAAAGCCCTCTCTAGAGGCTATGAATATATTTCCATAGTTTAGGGAAGTACCCTCACCCAAATACACTATTAGACTATATTACATATACATACAGGTTATATCACCCTGAGAAATATCATTTGGTCAGTGAGGTCAATGCTAATTTGCCTGGTTTTGCTTTAATACTCAATTAATGGTGGGAAGTCAGACAAATTGGCAGTGAATGATGCATAAACCATCTCTACCTATCACTGTCATGTATCAAAGGTTTTCTGTGGGTTTTGGAATTAACTTTGAGTGAGGTCTCATCAGAAACGGACTTTCCACCTTTTTTTTTTCAGCATTGGACTGTATTTTCTATCTAGTATCATAGTTGTATCTTGTGGTGATGAAAATTGTTCTTTTATACAGGACTTGTGCTTATATTTAGCATGTATTGAAAGTGTGGTGAACATAAAGGTTTTGTTAACTCCTGATGAAAAAGCTTAAGTGCATCTGTTCCATAACTGCAGCAGAAATAGACTTCGGTAATAAGGCACAATGGTTTCAGCAACAATGCCTGTGAAATGGTGCAGGTCTACTGATTGCTTTGACAAAAGTAAAGATACAAGAAAGCAGGAAGACCTTGTTTTCTTTATATCTTTCTTAAATATAATCTTCTGGGCAGCGTATTACAAATTACAGGCCAGTGGTTGCTAAGGATGAAGCATTCTTTTTGGAAGGGGGCAGTGAGTTGAGAGGCATCTAGCAGAGATCAGGTGAACTGATATGGAATAAAGTCTGTTTCCTACAGGGTCTCCAAGCTTACTGGCTTCAGGGATGGGGATAAGATATAAGGTGTTTGTTTTTTTCTTTTTCATGTTTGGCATATAGTGTCAGTATGCTTTCTCATAGGGGCCTGCTGGGTGGCTGGAGGCCATGATGGTGCAGGCAAGTGTTTTAGAGTGGCACCATCTTGCTTGGCTCATGCTGTCATACTGAACTCATGTGATCCTCTTAAAGGGTTTATCTAGAGTCTGGGATGATAGGTGGCCTTCAGGGCAGCATGTGGATAGTCTTAGGCTACTTGGCAATGACTGAAAATTGTCAGCTTGTAACGTTGGCAGGACTTGAACCCATGTCCTCCAGGATACCATGCCCACATGCTAGTCACTCAGCCACCACCTCACTAATTGCCTCTAAGCAAGAGTATGTATATGAATGGTGTGGTTGAACTGTTAGAAGTTTATAAAACAAAATTTACAGCTACATTTATAATTTTTCCAAGGTCACCTTAACTTGGTCTAAAGATCTGTAGTCATGGTATATTATTAAAATCTACTATAAACCCACATATGTGAAGCTGTGAAGTGTTTCTGCCTCATGCCCTGTTGTCCCTCTGCAGGTGCATGAGTGCCCTGGGCACACACCATCATGGGAGCGCCGTGTCCCCACCAATACATCATTGATAAAAATTTCAGTGCCAAACTTCTAGCTGAGAAAAAAGAGGTAAGGGTATTGCTTTTCTTAGTTTGAAATAGATATCTAAAAATATTAATCTATGATCGTAGATTCTTTCTCGTGTATGAACAGAAAATCAGTAAAGAGACAAATTTTTGTTCCTTCTGTGGCTGCATCCTAGTTGTAGTCAACAAAGGGAGACCCTGTTTAGTTAGTCATTACTGAGGATAGCATTTATGAATACATTGAGCATCAATGATTAGGTATTGGGTAATGGTTGGCAAGGTTAAGAGTATCTTTACACATGTGGTAGAGTGACTTGTAGTAGTTAGAGTTAGGTTAATGGTATGTTTAGATATATAGCAGAGAGGAACTAATAGTAAATATCAACAGTGACAAATTTACAAATTGCTAATCATCTCTTAACAGAAGTGCTGTGAGTGGTGTGGTGCTGGAGGATGCAGTCTGCGGCTGTGCCTGTATTCTGGGTGCCTTCGGGTGGGCTGTGGTGAGGGCCATGCCGACCACTCAACTCTACACAACAACCAATTCCCTTCCCACTGCATTACATTAAACCTCACCTCCCTCCGATCTTGGTGCTATATGTGTGAAATGGAGGTATGTGAATCTGTCAAGTTCACTCATTTTAAAACCCATCCATAGACTGCAAGTAATGTCTTAAGGAGAGCATCCGCCGTGGATTTTTAAAAAAAATCGATAAAATTGAAAAAATTCACATGTATTCGTACATGCCTCGGCTAGCTTGTGGCAAAATATTATGAAGAAATAAGCAAAAATGACAGTTACAGCTGAATCCCCCTCCCCTCTGCCCTCTTCTGCTTGTCACTCACGTTGCTATAAAACACTTGTCTGCGTCATGACGGGCTGGGGCCAACTACCATCCAGGCCCCTAAAGAAAGCCTACCAGCGTTAAAGGCTGGGACATAAAAAAAAGAAGCTATATTCATACACAGGTGAATTCATCATGTTTCAGCATAGAAAATGGCGTAAAAGAATATTTATATGGCATCTTGAGGCAAACTAGCATCTGCGATAGCCCTGGAGGTAGCCGAGCTGACATATATATCAGTCACCCCGGAGGAGCCAGAGATAAGTTTCACACGTTGGCTCGTGACCAGAATTTCCAAGAAAAGGAAACCATCAAACACACGAAATCCTTCAAAACAAAGAAAAAACTGGAAGTCAGTAAAGAATACCAACCAGGAAGGCATCTAGGTTTCAAGGGCAAACAATTTAAGTCCCCACAGACTTTAACTCTCCTTTTTAGAAAACGGTATTAGTTTCAGTTTTTCTGCAATAACTTCGCCGCTATTTGACTGATTTTAATGAACATTACATCATTGGAAAGAAGAGCTGAAGTGCAAGGTTTTCATCATGAGTTTTCTTTTCAATTAACACATTTACCGCATTTGAACTTCCCACCGCCTCCTTCCTGTCGCGTCTGGTTCACCGACTTGAGAGGAGGCATGTAGCTTCACTCTGGTTATAAGCTGCCACTGAGACAATAAAACTCGTGCTCCTCCTGTGTTACACTACACCTTAGACTTGTTCTTCATTCATCACATTGCATAGTGCGCCACCAGTGGAGCGCGGTTCTTTTGCTCCATCCGTGGCGCAAGCCGCCTTACACACATTGTTCTTTCAAAAGCATGCATCTTGTACCATATGTGGAGCACACTACTTTTTGATTCATTACAAGATATAGCCTATCTTATGAGATCTTGTGACACTTTATTCTTAGTATTACTTTATCCTACAAAATCTTCTTTCTTCTTCCTTTCCTTCTGTCATCCCTCTCTATAGCTTTCTCTTCTATCTCTCTTTTACATTTCTCTTCTCCCTTTTTTTTCTGCCATACTGACTGACTTACTGACTGACTGACTAATTTCTTAATGACTAATGACTTGAGTGATTAACTTACTGTCTTGCTACTGCCTGAATAAATAGTTAACTTTCTGACTGACTGACTTGCTTATTTACTAACTGATTGACTGACTGACTAGATAAATGACTGACTGACTTCCCAGTGAACTGACTCAATAAAGTTTAGACTGAATTCTAGATGTATCCTGACGCTTACAAACTGACTGGCTAACTAACTGAAGAAAAAGCTGCCGAGTGACTAACATTTTAACTTTATATTTTGAGTGACTGACTAGCTGACAGACTGACTGACTGGCTGACAAACTGATTGATTGACTGAATGACTGATGGACTCACTAAAGGTATATATAGCTGAACAATAAGATAACTAAATTTTTAGGTTATTCTCTAACTCACTGAATGACTTAGCCTACTGACCGGATGACTGACTGAGTATCAGAAAGTCTACCTTAAATAAGTGAAAAGAAAAGATTCTGACATATTTCCTGATTGAACCTTTGACTAACCGATTGACTGAATGCTTAACTGACTGACTGACTGACTGACTGCCTTGCTTGGTGTGGTGTTTGGTGGTATAGAACCTATTTATTTTACTTTATCCTACAAAAAGGGTTTAAAAAAAAAAACATTACAATTAAGAGGCCAAATTTAGCTGAATACTGGAAAGTTTTCACATAGGATAAATGTAATTTTGAAATAATTTTTTTCTGTGCTTAAACTGAATAATAGTAAATGTTTTGTTGGTTATAATTTCATTCCATCCTATGTTGACATGAATCGAATGATATTATATGCTAAAACAAATGAAAAAAGGTTTAAATATACTTAGATTTTTTTGGTCTTTCCAAGCAAATGTACCACGGGTGGCACAACATGCAACAGTTGAAAATGCACGATGTACCACCAGTGGTACACATCACGGGGAAAGTGTTTAGGGACAATTGTCTCAGAAAAAAATTAATATCCTTAGATACACCAACAAAATTGAAAAAAATTCTCATCATTTAACAAAAGCAAAATTGAAATATTTTCCATGATGAATCTTTTGGATTCTGCTTTAAGTTTCTTTGGTAATTTTTTTCAGCAGCGTAGGTCATTAGATGAGAGAGAAACTGAGAGTTGAGTTTTTTTTAATAAAATTTTATTTTTTCCTGCTATTATGTATCGACTTTTAGATCTGAAAGTAAGCGTATATTACTTCACCATAAGCATACATTTCACATGAATATAATCAGGATCATACACTAATAATTAAAGAAGTGGCAGACGCTCCCCTTGAATCAGCTACATGGAAAATCAGTAGGTTAAATGGGGTTCTTATTCAAGTATAAAATCTCCTCCAAATCTTTATTAAGTTTCTGTTTATCACAACCATAGATCAATTCATTAGTAGTTTTGCTGAACGATGGTTTTCTTGTTATATCACAAAATTATATAATGGTTTGGTATGTAAAGCAACAGCCAAGTAAGAAAATAAGATGTGAGCAGAGAAGGATTTCAATGGTCAGCAGTGTGTATGAGCAGGGATGAGAGGATGTTAGGTCCTGCTTATGTCCTGCAGGTAACCTCCTCAGTGCTGGCCAGCATGACCATACCCCTGGGACAACAGCACCACCTTGGTGGGCCAATCAATGCTCCTGGTGTGGCAGTGGCCCAGCCAATCACACCCAGTCAATCCAGTGCTGAGGAGGAAGAAGAGGAGGATGAAGGAGAGGAAGTAAAAGCAAAAGGTGAGCAGAATTTTAAGGCAAGGTGATGCTTACTTTATTTTTAATCCAAATCATATGTGGTATGTGATTTCTTTAAATCTTAGAGCACCGCATCCTTAAGTTCGTTGATTTATGATCTTAACCTGTATGCTGCGATTGGCACGGATTTGTCTTTCACTGGTAGCCTGATAGCATACATCCCCAGATCTTTCACTACCTCTGTGGTGGATAGTGGAGTGTTTCCCATGTGGTAATGGTATGCTGGATATCCCCTCCCAAGGTGCATGACTTTACATTTTTCTTCATTGAATTGTAGCAGCCACTTTTTGTTCCATTCCTGTAGCTTGGTGATGTCTTCTTGTAGGAAATCTGCAGTCAAGGAGTTAAGGGTACTTTGTCAATACATTTTCTTCCCTGACCTTTACAGATAAATGTAAAAGGCATTGTAATCTGAATGCCAAGCCCATTTCAATATGAGATCCTTGTATTTTCCAGGTCTTGTTGGACTGTGCAACTTAGGCTTAACTTGCTACATGAACTCTGCCCTTCAAGCCATGAGCAACTCTGTCCCCTTGGCACAGTTCATGATAGAATGTCCAGCCTTTCTGTGCAATGACAGGAAGACCCCATGCTTAGCGAGACCTTTCCAAAGACTTATGGTAGAGATGTGGCACAAGAAGAGACCAAGCTTTATAACACCTTCACTGCTGTACCATGGTTTTAAGCAGGTGAGAAAGTAATTATAAATGTGTCATGATCTGTATGATTTGAAATATTAACAGTGCAAGTTCATAGTTTTCATAGTTGAGCTTTTATGAGCTGCACACTTGTTTGACATTGCTTTTTACATATTGCTACTGATTCACAAGCTTTTTATGTCATAATGTTGCTTGTAATGCTGTTTCCTTGACAGTTATACCCCATGTTCCGAGGCTACACACAGCAGGATTCTCAGGAGTTTCTGCGTTACTTCATGGACCAGCTACATGAGGAGCTGAAGGAGCCTCTGGTCATTTCCCATGATGAGGACAATGTAGGGGATTTAGAGGGTAAGGAAAAAAATGATAAACCAGGCATTTTGAATCTATGCTGAATAAGTGTAGGAGTAAAAGCAGAAGTGACTTGCATAGAAATAGAGATTAATGTACGGCAGCTATATTCACAGGGGGAGGTTGAGATGGATGTGATAGAAGAGGCAGTAAAGAAGCTAAAATAGGAAAGGCCCCTTGTAGTGATGGCATGACAACAGAAATGTTGAAAATTGAAGGAGGTCTAGGTGTGATGTTGTGGATATGTAATGCAGCATGGTATGGTGTGTGTGGAATGGAGAAGAATGTGTTTGCCCACTTTTATATGCGTAATGAAATGCAGGCTTCTGGTAGAACATGAACAGCACATGACCACATAAGTTAAAATAAAGGGACTGGCCTTCCTTTGCTGTTTTAGCTCATTTTTTTCTTCTCTTTTTCTGTAGAGGAAGATCTGTCAGCAGAGAGTCTTTCAGAGAGGGAAGACTCCCAGTCTGAAGCAGAGTACGAGACCTGTGACTCGGGTGTGTCCGAACAGTCCTCTGGCTCCTCAGACCAGTACCCCAGCAAGCGGAAGAAGCGGCACCATGCAACCATTGACGTGGAGACTGGCATGGCTACCCACAGATCCACCACTCGGTACCGTACTGCATGATGTATCTGGTGTTACTGCATGAGTAAAAATGTAACTTATCTGAAGTGTTTGAGGATATAACTAAGGGACAGTTGTCAGTGTGCTTATATCCTTTTAAAAGTCAACCTGTTGGAGCCTTAGTCCTGTAACTAACTAGGCATGGTAGCCTTTAACTTGAAAGATGTTTAGTAATTTATAAATATCTAGAGATTTCACAGAATTTGGAGTATTATGTTACAGTCCTATCAATTGTGTAGTAACATGATTAACTCTTAAAGCGCGGGCTTGTTTTGCCGTACCTGTCCTCCCACACGGGCATATTCAAGCTAAAATGTACCTCACTTCAACCTTTCATATCTTCACTCCTACTTACCTCACGTGACTGAATGGAGTATCATTGTAAAGTACATACCCTTAACTGTCCTTTGACCTTAATTTGAAGACTATATAACCATTGCTTGAGCAAGTACGGAATATTGAAGTAGGATCACTGAAAACACACTATTATAGACAGTTTTCCACCTCTAGTGGACTTCCCTTCTATGATTTAGTAATAAAAAGCATAACTTTTATACAGTTTATGTGAAACGCACCCAAAAAATCTTAACTTCTGGGGCTTCCTGATGCCCTTGATGGGTGCTGAGGTCAAAGGGCCCCCATCTTGTGGATGAAATTCACTGGAAGGTGAGAAGAGGTGGGAGGTCTAGCGGACATCTTCTCAAAGCTGACACAAGGCATACACTGACCAATAATTATTCAAGGGAGCATGTTTGGGTATTGTTTAAAGAAACAACATGCTTACTCTACTTCAGCACAAACAAATTAAATATGACGGCACGCTAAGTCAAAAAATGCCTTGTCGACTATTGTCGACACCCGCAGTTTGAGCCCAGGCACCAGCTGTCGACTATTGTCGACACCCGCGCTTTAAGGGTTAAGACAATAATTTGCATGTAGTAATATATACGTGTAATGTCTCTCATCAGGAGTCTCTTCCTTCCTGATCACGACAGCCCTGAGTTCTCGGACGCTGTCTCAGACACAACTCTTCTGGACTCTGACTCGGTAGGAATGTCTTTCTCGGCCTCTCCACATGTACACTCCTCCTCCACTAGTGGTCTGGGTTCCAGCAAGCCTTCTATTTCATCCCTGTCCTCATCATTCAAAGGTAGGTAACATTTAAGTATCTTATTCATATCCTAGTATAGAGTAGGGAGATGGGAGCTAGGAAACTTTAGGAGGACTCCAGGGAAGTGTGAAGAGAAAGTTGGTGAAGCTCTGTTTTGTGGGAATTTAAATGAACATTTGAAAATAGCATAAGTGTGAGATTTTTAAGAAAATAGTAGATGTAGTAGAAGGAATGGTAGGATTTACCCCCATCACCTCCCACAGGCAAGACCTGTGGCACCCCTGGACGAAGGAGAAAGCCCCCGACCTACCGCAGTGTGATCTCAGATATCTTTGATGGGACCATTGTGAGCTCAGTCCAGTGCTTGACCTGCAACACAATATCCTCAAGGAAAGAAACATTCCAGGACTTGAGTCTGCCAATCCCCAGCAGTGACCAGCTCAGCATCTTGCAGCACTCCTCAGCTTCACAGTTACAACAAGTGGCAGGCAGCAGCCTCAGCAGCAGCAGCCTTCATCTTGCCAAAACTTCTTGTGATACTGCAACGGATGGGTGAGCTTTCCCTGTTTCCTGATTACTCATGAGATTAGGATTACCTGAAAGAATGCAAATGCATAAGTAAAATTCATGGTGTACCATGATGGTTTATGCCATGTCATAAATTGTGATGGCAGTAGAAGAGAGCTCATTAAATAACTGGTGTGGCTGTTCTTGGCAGGTGGATGTGGTGGCTGTGGGTGCTGGTGAGGTCTTGGTTCTGGGGCCCAGCTGTTTCCCTCCACCATTGTCTGGCAGCCTTCTTCAGTGCAGATGAACTCAAGGGGGACAACATGTACTCATGTGAGAAGTGTGGCAAGCTGCGTAATGGTGTCAAGTATTCCAAAGTGTTACAGTTACCTGAGGTGCTGATTGTCCACCTGAAGCGGTTCAGGCACGAGACCATGTTCAGCTCTAAGATCAGCCAGTATGTTTCCTTCCCCCTGCATGGACTGGATCTCACTCAGTTCCTGCATAAGGGTGAGTGGGGTGAATGTGTGAGGGAGTAGTCAAATATTGGTAATTTGTTAAGCCTTAGACTGTGAGGGAATAAGTAATGAAAAATAGGGTGTGGAATAAATGTGTGAGAAGGAAATTTATACAGAGTAGTTTGATATATGTAATTGAAGTGTCAACATGTGTGGATAGGTTGAAAAATGTCATCGGGCCATTGTAGCTCAAGTAGGCCATTTACAGTATGAATAGATTGGGTGATTCTAAAGGTAGAACTTATTTTATTGCTACTCAGTTGTCATTTTCTTCATAAACTTTTGTTCATTTTTACTACTTGACTTTTACTGCCATCCCCAGACTGCACCTCAGAGGTTGTGACGTATGACTTGTATGCCATCATTTGCCATCATGGGACTGCTGGGGGTGGCCACTACACTGCCTACTGCCAGAACTGGAGTAACCACCGCTGGTATGAGTTTGATGACCAATATGTTACTGAGGTGTCATCGGAGACTGTAGCCAAATGTGAGGCATATGTACTTTTCTACAAGAAGACCAGCCCTGAGATGACTTCTCGACGGCAGCGAACTGTAGAGCTCATGCAGGTCAGTGAGGATTCTGTTTTGGTGAACCCCAATGGTTCATGAAAGTAAATTGTATTGTGTTGTTGACATGGGTTGCTGAATGACTTTTCTGGGCAACAATGGGCGCATATATTACATTGGTCTTTGTTTGTCAGGTGTCATCCCGAGAGCCCTCTCTGATGCAGTTCTACATCTCCAAGCAGTGGGTCAACAAGTTCAACACATTCTCTGAGCCTGGACCCATCAACAACTATGACTTTCTCTGTCCTCATGGAGGGGTACAACCACAAAAGGTAAATCTAACCTCACTCAGCAGAATTCCTTAAATTTATTGAGGATTGAATTGATGAACTGATCACTGTAGATAAATTTATGGAGTAGAATGCAAAGTAGTACCAATATTTATTGATGGATGAAACAGGTTCATTATAAGCTTATTGAATCTTACTTCATACTTTACCCAGGCCAACTATGTGGGAGAGCTGGTAATGCTGCTCAATCAGGGAGTGTGGGAATACCTCCATCAGGTGTTTGGGGGAGGACCAGCATGCACACGGCTCTATGAGTGTGTCACCTGCCGGGCTGAGCTGGATGCACTCTCACGCCGCCAGACCAGTGAGCTCGAGATGTTCCTCATGCTGAAGAAACTGTTCCAGGAGGAGGAGCATCCTAACATAGTGGCCATTTCTATGAGATGGTTCCGTACTTGGGAAAGCTTTGTACGAGGCAGAGAACAGGAACCTCCAGGACCCATTGACAACTCCTCCATATGTACAAGTAAGACAGGCCAGCCAATGCTGAAGCCAGGCTCTGATTATGCCCAGATCTCAGAGGAAATGTGGCACTTTTTCTACAAGACATATGGAGGGGGGCCAGAGTTATCGGTGATGTATGGGAATCCGCACAGTGCTGCCAGGAGGAGTGAGAAGGCGGAGGGAATGCGCCCAGAAGCTCAGAAACAAGAGTACCTGCAGTCTGAGTCCCGATCGCTGAGTACAGAAAATCTTCCCCACAGCGGTGCATGTACTAGTCGACAGAGAACTGTTTCTGCTGGGGAGGTGAGAACAATATTTTTGTAGCAGTCAAACATACACATAAATGCTTGTCACATGTCTGAAAATACACCTCCTGGACAGTGTTCTACCTCTTCTGACCCATAAGGTAGCCCCATCATTTTGTGGCTTATGTAGTCTGTCCTTTCACTTCTTTTGAATAACTATCTCATTTTTTTGGGAAAGGTTTTATTTCCACCTAACACTTTTGCATTTGGTGCTGTGGGAGAAGTGCACACTTGATAAAGCTTTTATGCACGGGAATCTCAAGAATTAAACTTTAATTGTACTTGATTAGCATTTTACAAAATTTGACTTACATCTTTATCAGTACTTATGTGCTGGAGCATTCCTAACTTGCTAATTGAAAAAGTCTCTACCATAATATTGTCCAAGTGTGTTAGCTGGCATGTCTTGTGACACTACTAAAGTTAATGCTGTTCACTGTAGACGACTTCACGAGTGGTGTCACTCGGTTTTGATCATTATTAGGAGGCTGATGATGTATCAGCATCTTCTCTCAAAGCAACTGTCATTTTGCACATGCAGAAGGTAAATTTTGATTAATTTCATGTAAGCTACTGATATGAGATAAAATATATCTGTAAAGCTGACAACTGCTGTAGATGTGTTGTGTACACTGATGTTCTCTCCTGTAGCCTCACTGTTTCTGCAGCTCTGCAACATGCATGGTTTGCAGCCACTGGCTTAATGATATCATGATACAAATGTAAATAATGAGGGATCACAAAAACTTTTAATGATTCTTTAGCTATTTTTCTACTTAGAATATTTTTTTTTGTGTATATCTTCTCAACCCCAGTTCAGTATTGCAGTTGCCAAAATATAGGATATATGATCTCACCACTATGTTACCTCACAAAAATGAGCTACTACACAAATTTAGGTTTAGTATTTACATAGATCAGCTATTTGTAATTGACTGCATACGATTGAAGTATTTTTTAGTTGAGGTGCCACCTGTCGGTGGAATGAAGTTCAAATAATCGAGTTCAAGTTTCAATATGGAGAATTTTGAAGCACAGTGCTTGAAATTGTTCCTTTGAAAAATGTGGGACATTTTGTTGGTTTTCTCTGTTGCTTACTGAAAACTATCACTTATATGGAAAACTGACTTGTACTTGAGTATGTACAAGTCCACTTCACATGAGGAAGAGGTGCCAGGTTAGTTTTCATTTCTGTCCCTAAATGTTGCATATAGATTATTTTCCTGATGAGGTACAAACATTTTTGTACATTTTTATCAGTTCAGTTGTCCCTTAACATGTAACGTGCAAGAGTTTGTTAGGGGCCTGTTTTCTGCCCTGCTTTAAGTGTTGCTTGCCAAATAGTTGGATGAAAGATTGCACACAAGTAATATCATTAAGACTGCACACCATTAATGTCTCCTTACCAACGTACGTAAGACTGCACACAATGAGCATACTGAGGTCAGTGTCAGTTACAGGTTGTATGTTTTGGAAAGGAAGTTATAAGCTTCAAAAGTTCACATGTTCATTACAGTGATTATTAAGGGCATCTTGTTTATTCTTGCATGTGATAATTGTGGGCTATGGCTAACTATAAATCTAGTCTAATGAATACCAATAAGAAGAGATGACTGCACCTAGATATTGCTTTCAAGATACAATGTTAACTATTTCATCCAGGCAAGGTTACCAAAGTTTTCCTTCATTCACACAGTATCCATACTTTTGCGGTGCTTGTTGCTCTAAATCATCTTGCAGTGCATTCTGATTTCTTGCGGAACAAACTCATTGCCTTCCCTCCTTCCTGCTTGAGTGATGCATGCACACATTTTTTTTCATTGAGGTGTTATGGTTGGATGCTTGGCATGCAACATCAACAACCAGTGATCCTGTGTGTGTGATGCTGACTGCATCAATCTGGGGCTGAGAATTTTATTGCATTAATTTACTCAAAGCTGCTTCACAGGCCCTTGGTTCTGGACCCAGTATCTGTTCAGGGCTGTTTAAAAATATGGAAAGTATACTTGTACTGTGTACAAATTGAATTGAATGAGTGCTTTGTGTGATTGTCTTTATTTAATTAAGCATTATTTTGCTTGACATATATCTATTTATTGAGTTCAGATTGTCTACCTGTTTACAGTGCGAAGTAAGAGTCATGCTTCAGAAACCTAACAATTGTGAAAAATAAAAGCTTATAGCAAGTGGTTGAGGGATTGCTACTGGCAACACTTAGTCAATCATGCATTATAGAAGGCTGAAGCTTTGGCATTGTCCATCAAGAGTTTCATCGTAGCATTATCTGTAAATAAACATATTCCAGATATATTTATTTGTTGAAAATTTAGAGTAATATTAAGCTGAAAAGTTCACTAGGAAATGTGTAGTCAATGTGGATTTGTATGATTATTGTGGAAAAGAATTTTCTGTTCATTTAAGATGGGCAGAAAACGAACACTTAAGGTTTTGCTCCTATAGGAAAGTGTTGTGAAGTATAGGAATCATTAGTATACTTACAAGAGGAGGGAGGGGGCATGATGGTGTGCATGTATATTGCGTGTGAATGTGGGTCAAAGAATTATTGAAGTTGAGAATAAACTTTGGAACTGAACGAGAGTAATTGGTAGAAACTGTTTGGCGTGTACCCTATTGTAGAATGGTTGTCCAAGGTAATTCATACTTTGGTACCTCGATTGCTATGCTGTGCTTGTCTCTATAGGGTAGTCTGTAGTGCTGTGTGCTTGAGCGGTGTGTATGTGTGTATGTGATGGATGTTTGGGTCTACTAAGTAGAACATGGAAGATGGGCTTAGTTTTAAGTTCTGAATGCCTTTTTAAAATGGTATGTAATGGAAAACATGATCAGGGTCATGGTATTCATATTAGGGGTAATACATAGCTATATATTAGATATTCTTTAGTGTCTTAGGTTGTGATTTATATTTAAGGAGCCTTATTCAACATTGCAAGTACAAGTTAATGCCACTATTAATCAGGAATATGGATGAGATTTATAATTGTCAAATTTTAGTGCTCTCATTTTTAAGTTTTTGGTTCATATTAATTTTGATTTACTTGTGTGAATTTATATTTTGTTCAGTATTATATTTTGTTAAACCCCATCCAGCAGGTTAGGAGAGTCTCTCCCCCAACTCACACAAAGCGAGAGCAGAGTGATGCAGAGCCTCCAGCCTCCCCAAGGCCCAGCACCACTCCTAGCACCACCAGCACTGCTGCAACCAAAGAGGTGAAGGAGGAAAGTGAGGAGGAGGAGGAGGAGGAGGAAGATGTAGAACAGGAGGGGGAGGGGGAAGGGGAGGGGGTGCAGGATCAGGATCAGGATCAGGAGCAACCCAACACCATAGATGAGGAAATGGCCAGTACAAATAGTTGCATTTCTCAGCAAACTTCAGGTGATGGGGCATTGGAGGAGCCCAGGCAGAAGGAAAGTTAGATTCACATGGGAACTGTGTTACAGTAATCTTGATACCATGTACATATATATTATTTATATTCCAGGAGTTTTCTTGTAACTGGAACACAGTGTATAGTAAGCCCTGATATATTTGAGAAAATTTGTGAGCCGTATTTGTTAGAGAAAATATGATTCATTCAAAGAATGAAACTATCATAACTAAGTAGTAATCTTGGTTTGGCATTTGGGTTTTGATGACCTTTTCCATCAGGGATGTGATAGTTTTGATTTATTTGAAATTTATTTACTCAACATCTATTTATAAACATCACTTTATTAAAAGTATTAGTCATCATAAGTACTACATCAGTCTTGTAGTGTACCCCATACATGGAATAATCTTTTGCACCCAACTAGTTTCCACATTGGATGCTATGGGTTTCTCTGATGCTTTTCTCATATTTTGATCTCCGACTTGCAGTCTTATTGCATTTCAGAGATAATGTGTATTGTATATCAATATCCCTACCTTCAATCTTCAAACTTGTTATGTATATAAATATATATTTTTATTTATCCTCCTAACTTTAAGCTTGAGATATTTATGACAATAACATTAAGTAGGGCTGTCTTCTTAGAATATACAACTTAGAAGCTTACTTTCTATTTCCTCTAAGAATGGTGGTCGAAGTAATCTGTTGACTTGATATTTTATAATACTGACATTTTTTCCAAATTTGTAAAGTACCTTTGTTGTGTACAACAGTTTGGTATGCTTACCATTCTAACTGGGAATTCAACTTTGGCATTTTGCCTCCTTTTGAGTTGACCATCTGTCTTTCCCATGGGTGGCTTTAATGCTGTCACCTACATTCTGAATGCTCTTGTCAGTAACAATAGCAGGTGCAATACTTACATACTCCACCTCTTCTTTATTGCAGTGAAATCTTCATCAGTTTGCATGATTATGATTGTTAGTGGGTGAGAGCAGGTTGCGTACAGTGATTTGCATAGTTTTGTTTGAGGTTGCAAATGATTGTGTATGTGATTAAAGATTCTCAAGCATTTCAGGTGTAAAGAGAGTAGAAAGTACAATTTCATGTGAATCGAGTTAGCAGTAATAGAAAGCTACTTCTAATAAGTGAGGTAAGTTGGTGATAATTTGTTTTGGCACATCATGTGACAGTAATTTTCTTTTTGGAGGCAGGCAAGCCAAGTAATGGGCTGTCACGGATAGAGTAAATGTATGTCAGTTGCTGTTGATGCTTCTCACTTGAATAATTCATGCTGCCTACGATGGGGTGCTTTTGAGGGTACACAGTAGCGTGTTTAAGAAATGTTGATTTTTGGTGTGTATAAGAGGTGTGCTAAATGCAGGAAAAAATGCTTTGTCATGTCACCATTGTTTATATTATGGAAGATAGTTTTGCATACCTTACATAAGATAATCAACAGCTAAGGTAATTGATGAATCTAGAGAATCAAAATTTAATACAGGTGTACCGTCATTGTATATGAAATACTGTATTTCTCGCCATATAAGATGCACCGATGTATAATTTGGCAAGATATACCTAGTTAAAAAAAAGAAAAAGAAAAAAATCCACATTTTCCCGGAACTTAATGTGTATGCAGTATTACATTTGGCCACCTTACAGTTATGAATATGATACTGTATGTTGCTTTGTGCCCTTCTCTGTGTTCAAAGTGTTCCACTGTTGGTTGAAGAATTACAGTGCTCTTACCCCGAGCAGCTGTGACTTTGAAATGGTAAACAAAAGGGTTGGTTGGTAGATTCACTCACTGCGCAGTGTGCAGGTGGTAACTTTCGCCGAGCTACTGAGGGAACTAATCATACGAGGATGCTATGTTTGATGGGTAATCTTGGTCTTGATCTTGACTCTCAGGGACCGTATACCTACTTTCAAGTAGAAATAGATGTTGATCAATTTTCTTCAATCATATTATGTTTTAATATAGTTATTTTTGCAATGAGAAACAAAAATGCGTTTACAGTAAACACTTTAGTCATCCACGGATATCCGTTCTTTTGAACATGTATCACAGAAAACGTCAGCTGACAGGGCCGCTGCACAGCAGAAATACCTCCAGACTAATCCACCCAAGTCCGCCCACGATCGCTAAACAGTCATGTCAGGCAGCACCCTGGTCCATCAATATTGTTCCCGTGTAATAGCCGCTTTAACCATCACTGCCAAGGTACCCGGCACACTGGTGACTGGTGCGCCGTGGGGGTGTTGTGTGTTGTGTTTGGTGTTAATGACGCGCCTCGGCTCCCACTTGTGACGCGTCTTCTTCTTGTTACCTGTATGGTCATGTCCTCCTCCTCTCTTCTGCTTATTCATACTTTCCTTTTCTATTGTATCACACTGTTCATTATTTAAATCAATCAAAATTTGTACTTTCGGTGTATACTGCGGAGGGGTAACTTTTTGGCCTTTTCTGAGTGAAAAAATGTGCGCGTTACACGCCGCAAAATACGGTATATTTCATTCTGGGGACATCTGGAAACTATTGTGTCAAATGGAGGTGTTTTGGGTGTTGGTTTCATACCAGAAACAATAACCCCTAGGCCTACCCAAATCTAACTATCGGCGTATAAGACGTAGGGTGATTTTTCGAATCTTCTTTTTTTTTAAAAAAGTGCGTCTTATATGGTGGAAAATACGGTAATTACCCAGTACTATGAATCAAAGCTTACTTACTAACTCAAGTTCTCCCTCCGATGTATGATGTGTCAATTGAAAATGATAACGAGTTCAGAGATTATGAAGTAATGCGTGGGTAAATCTCGATTTGATAGCATCATTTGCTCATTTCAGCAACACCAGCATTTGTTTGGATGCACACTTCTTCATGTCACCTTGACACACATTTAAATTAATGCAGATTGGAAAACAGTATCCATGACTGTAGTTATGATCATTAGTTTTGTAAATGCGTGTGGGGAAAAATACTGTCAATGTATAGTTTTATTCATTGTATTGTAATCTACAGAATAGGCTTAGAATAGCCTGTTTGTTACAAAGCATACAATTTACTTTCACACCATCTCACCATCACTCATGTTCTCATGAGTAGATTTTGGACTTCAAAAAAAGTTGATAATTAATGTTTTTTGAATATTGCAATTAGTTCATATCTGCATTAGAATACGTGAAAAGTTATTTCTGAAGTAGTGCTTGTGATGCTGAATTGGGCGACTGATGTTAAGAAACTTTTTTTGAGTTTCTGCCTGTGGCGCTGGTAGGCTTTCTTGGGGGGTCCTGATGGTCGGCCCCAGCCTGTTATGGTGCAGACAGGTGTTTTATAGTGCTGCCATCTTGCTTGGCTGATGCTTCCCATCAGAACTCTTCTTTGATCCTCTCTTAGAATGAGAATCTAGAGTCCAGGGTGATAGGTGGTCTTCAGGACAGCATGTGGGTAGCCTTAGGCCACGTGGCAGTAACTGAAAAATCCCAGCTTTTGGTAGCAGTGGGCGGGACACAAACCCGAGTCCTGGACGGGGCACCCACATGCACACTAACCACTTAGCCACTGCCTCATTACTTGATAATCTTTTAACTCGTCATTTTTAATTGATGTAACATAAGAGGGAGAAATATGAGTAGTAAATAAGTTTTGATTCACACTACCTGGGAATTATTTGAAATACATGGATGTTATTAGGACATAGTATATCCAACAAATCATCCAGCAATGAACTTTCCAAGAAAAAAGGGCACCTCTACAGGCAAGTGTATTTTCACATTTACTTTACTTTTTTTTTATAAAGTATAGGACATAAGACAGCCATAAGGCTAAAGCCGTGTCCACACTATCGAGCATGCTCGATGGGCAAACAGTGATACCAGATCACAATAGGTAGTGAGAATGAGGGTTGATGACATCAGAAGCGGGAAAACCACAGGCAGGGATCTGGCAACAAACAGTGCTACCAGATGTAGTTTAGCCCACAATATCTACTCCTTCACCGGGCAAAGACTGGCGGGCAAAGTTGTAAACTGATGAGTGGTGTCAAATACAATCATAACGTTCTTCCACAGCTTCGTTAGTGTCAGGATCGATGTTTGAGTGAGATGTCCTCATTGTGCCACCATCAGTGAGAAAAGAAAGCTCATCAAAGCACCATAACTTGGGGCTGTACACGTCGTCTGTCCCAGCTCCTGACTTGCGAGAGTTTTCGATCTGTCGCATTTCACGCCTGTACTGATTTCGCAAAGTATCTAGTTTCTTTTTTATATCCGCAGTGGTAACGGATGCATACTTCTTTTGTATTTCCCTTGTTATTGCTGTAAGGGCTACTACACGTTTATTTCTGTCCTTATAATCAGCGCTTTTTATGTTCCACAAGCAAGGTTTTTGACGGTACATATCAATTATCCATGCTGTATCTTGCTTGGACCACTGAAAGTTTCCTCCTTCAGGTACACTTGTAGAAGGACCGCCAGACATGCTGATATGCACATAACACTTTGAATGTGAGATAGATTCCTACTTAATTCCAAGGAAACGTTTAGTGTTTCGCATCATACCAGTCCAAACAGTTTCTGGTGTTTCCTTCAAACTCACTCACAGACAGTTGCCCGCTCGTTTGCCCGCAGTCTCCTCGCTTCTGACGTCACCTTCGTGCCTGCCACTCACCCTCCTTGCTTATGTATTGGAATGGGATCTGGTATCACTGTTTGCCCGTCGAGCATGCTCGATAGTGTGGACACGGCTTAAGAATCCTTGCAACCCTGTAATTAAGGGTCAGAGCAGTTGGGTGCAGGTGTATGATTCAAACAAGTCTATAATAATACTGTCCTTTATTGTCAATGACACATTGTGATGGTGCAACACAACATCCATTCCAATATAAAGACTAACTACTCAAGTGTTTTGTACTAAATATGCTATTAACTAAGTATAAATTATATTCTGTTTATATAATAAATATTTCACTATTTTGGCTAAATTTGGAATGTCAAACTTTGGGTTACAGGTCTCTTCCTTAAACTGCCGGACAGTTCTGAAGACTGACAACACTTCATAAATTTCCTTAAAAACGTAACAGCAATTATAACCTTGCTATAATGTTAAAATCAAGTTGACCAAACAACCCTATATTTCCAGTCGGTACACTTTTGCCTCCACACACAACGTGCCCATAATGTTTGCACAGGGCTGAAAAATGTCAGGTTTTATGTTGACTGACATCTTGGAGCTGCTGTAAATCAGCCTTTGAGATGAACAAACCCAGTGTATTCAACCTTTGTGCATTCAAGTATCATCTGTAATGCATTACTAATCTTACCTTTCATGTGGTCAAAGGACAACCAAGTCAGTGGAAAGGAGAAAACATTCATTGAAAGTCCATTACTTATGCTGTATCTGCAAGGATTTGTATAACTTGGGCACATGAATGGTACCTAAAATTATCTTAAAAAGTATACATGCATAGAGTAATATTGCTCCACCAATTCCAGTTTATCACACATTGGTAAGACATTTTTTGTTGTTTCCTTTTTTTTTGCCCTTGAGCTGTTTCCTTTGCTGTAAAAAAAAAAGCAACCCTTTTCTCACCATTTTCAACAGGGTTGTGTTGTAGTTTTGGGTGAAATATTGGGTGGCCTATAGCTGCAGCACCTGAGTCTGGAGTATATATAGTATATATGTATTATCATGCTAAGGCAACCTGCCGTCACAGGGCATGCCTGATGTCGAAGGTAATATATGATAGCTTACACATACGAAATAGTTGTCATTATCATTAATATATAGGAAGCAGTGATGAATACCCATCAATTATACTTGATTTTAAGTTTCAAATTATTAATTCTGTCACAGACAGCTGTTTTGTTTATTTATAAAGTGGCTGATTATAATTATCAAATGGTCCTTGAAGAGTAAAACAAAACAGCTGTCTTACATTTTTAATAATTTGAAACTAAAAATGAACTCTTTAATTGATGGAATTCATCATTAATGCCTGCATTTTATCTATACTGACAACTATTTCCTATGCGTTATTTATACTGACAACTATTTCCTATGCGTAAGCTATCATATCCACATTAGATATTGGGCATGTCATGTGACAGTCAGAGCATGAAGTACAGTATGGTACATTTCCTTCATCGTTATTTGTACCAAAAGAAAAAATTCAGCACCTTAATCTCACACCATACCTGTGTATTTCTTTCGTACTGTACCAGTGATAAAATATTGTTCCTGATATTGCTCTACAAGAATTTGAAGCCCAGCTGCTAGTTGCCAAAGGATAGGTTTGGAGGTCCCTTGGGGGGGCCATGGTGGAGGCACATCTCTCCCACCACACTCACCCCTGTGACCAAGCCTCTAAGGTCAGGGTTCAGGTCAAGACAGGAGAGGCTAATTATTGCTGCCCTCCTACTGACCTCCCCTCCCCTCCAGCAGGTGTGGCATGGTATGACTTAGTACCCCCTTTCACAACCCTGGGGTCGCCAAGACATCAAACATGGTGTTATAATAACACATCTACAACTAAACTAGTGGGGGTCGCGGTCATGTCTGGAGGTGCATGATTGGGGTCGCCTGAAAAAAAAGGTTGGGAACCACTGTGACTTAGTACCATACCAAAAAATTTTGTACTGTAACATCGTACCATCCTTTTACCGCCCTTACAATCGTACCATACCATAATTTTATAATGTACTATACTGTACCCTTGCTCTGGTGACAGCAGGTTGTCAGAGCACGTTATTGCACACCTCAGACTGAGGTGCTGCGACTATAGTACAAGACAAGGTAAAGGAATCATGAAACTCTGCTAATATGTTGTTCATTAAGCTGACTAGCTTGGTGCCAAAAGCACACAACTACCAAGAATTAACTCAAAAGTTTCTGCAAACATTTTACATTCAGTCTTCATTTGCACTTCATGCAAGAAATTATAATTTTGTGTAATCCAAATTGGTGAAAAGATGGGATTGTGACTAAAGTTAAAGTTTAGAATTCACAAAAAATGTCACATTTAGCAGGCATGAAATCTGATGCTCACCTATTGTCCTGCACGTTTGCACATACAGTAGACTTGTGTCCAACATGGCATATTTTGGACAAGTATTTTTTAAAAATTGTAACATTTAAAAACTCCAATGCCCAACAAACTTGGCCGACGAGTGGCTCAAATCTGCAGAGATTTCTGTAATGCATGGAAAAATCATCCATGGTGCACTGAACTTGTTACTCTTAGCCAATCAACCGGAAGTATAGTGTGCAATGCCAGCCAGTAATATGAATGGGGGCAGTCACATGATGCACAGAGCTGCATTATTTTACCTAGGTTTACCTAGATTTGAGTCACTTGGGTAGACCAGTCTGACTGCCCCCATGCCATGTAAACATGTAAGGCTTTTTTGTATTTTTAAGGTACACTTGACCCTCGATTTCCTGTACTTACACACAGGAAAACTCCTGTCTGGGAATCGGAAATTGCTATAGTCTGGGGAAACGGCCCATTCACAGACGTTACAATACTTAGTTTGAAAATTGCCAATATTCAGTGCCTGACCCAGACTTTTACCACACTTTGTCCAGCAAATGGTTCTTTCTATAAAATTCCAGTAATAAAAATATGATATGGATAATTAAAGTGATCATAACTACAATTAAGTAGCTGATAATTTTAAACAGGCAAAAATGTACGTCAAGAAGCAGCAGCTTATTAACCTGTGGACTTCGCCAGGCATATGTCTAGCAACCGCCAAACTTCGCTGAATCCCAGCTTTTTTACTATGATTTTATTTCAGCTCCTGTAGTTGACCAGGCGTATGTTTGACAATTTCCGGACCCTGGATTTTGTCCAGGAAATCGAGGGTAGAGTGTATTTTTGAGAAATTTCCTGAGAAAATGAATTTTTTCCCATAGGCTCTTTTGTTTGTCCAATGCGATGCAATCTCTGACCGAATTCCTGTGTTGGACATGAGGTAAACTAACCTCATTTCCCATTAGTGATGCCAGGCAAAGGGATTTTTTTGGCTAAGTTTTACTCTGGTTGGATTTGCTGACTGCACAGGTGCTCTATATGGAGCATGCTTTCAATGTATACATGTTCTCATCTTAGGAGGTCTGAAATTTACAGGAAAATTATTAGGCTGTGTGTGCCCTATTGCCAGACAAAGTAGTTGCCTGCTATTTGCATAACCTCTGACCTGATTCTGAGCATGCATCTTATTAGTATACAAACAAAAATCCTGGAACCAAGTTGTTAAAAAAGATCATGGTATGATATGCCTTCCAATTCAATATTTACACATTTTGCCTCTATATATACATACAAGTCAAACTTGTGCATGAGGCACAATGAAAGGACGGAAAACAATACATGCACCCCCTTAGGAGTGATCCATGAGCTTGCCAATAATTATACAAGACAAGGCACCTACATATAGTGGGCACTGCACCTCTATAAGGTACCAGACTGACTCAATCAATGAATCAAAACAGGCATATGCCAAGGGGGTGCGTCGCCTCTCTCACCCTGAGGTTCCCTCTGAGTAAGTCTCCATGCAAGCCCCCTTCCCATCCATACTACCTCATGGCAGGATCCATTGACTTTGTTCAAGCCACTAACTTTTTGTGGGCCTCCCCTTGGCCTCCTCCACTTAGGATGATCTCTTACAAAAACAACCCAGTGACCCGGTTGACTTCTGGGTATTGTGCCACGTGGCAATAAAGCTGGAGTTGGCATTTACAAACTGTGTAGGTAAAAGGCCTCAACTCATTTTCACAAAGTAATTGTCCATTTGCCACAGCCATTCCAGTGATATCCCATGATTCTGCTTAGGCACTTATTATCAAAGGCATCAATCCACCTCCGAGTTACTATTCAGTCAATGTCTGAGCCATGAGCATAAGAAGGGGAGCACAAATAACTTGAAGATCTGGATCTTTGTTCTTCTGCACAGGTATTGATAATGCTATATACTTGTGCTCATGAATGATGCTATTTATGATACTGTATGCTGCTGTATGCACGTATATTCATTGGGGAAAATCCGTGAAAATGGGGGGACCAGTGTCAGAACTTTATGTCCGGACAAGGAAATTCAGATATAGAGGCAACAAAGCCAAGGCCTCGTATCTGGATGTGGGAGGGATTATTGTATCTACATGTATCCTTGGCTGTGACCAGGGCACAAGTCTGATGACTACCTTATCAAGATGCCTGCACACAAACACTATCCAAGATGTGCTAATATTCCTTCCAGCAAGGAATCAGTTATTTGAAATAACTCAAACTATATTGTAGAAACTTGGTATTTATTCAAACTTGCTGCTCGTGTCAAAAAAGTTATTTAGGAAGTTGTT
The DNA here is from genome assembly GCF_024679095.1 of Eriocheir sinensis. Lineage (NCBI taxonomy): Eukaryota > Metazoa > Arthropoda > Malacostraca > Decapoda > Varunidae > Eriocheir > Eriocheir sinensis. Next base: position 9,096,777 of record NC_066556.1, read on the forward strand.
AATAATAAAATCTTACTGCAAGTCTGTTTAACAAGACAACTAAGAAGTCATGTGGCACTTCTCGGTGATGGTTCCTTTGTTTTCAGTTAAACACAAAAATGAATCCATACTGATACCAGCATTTCAGTTGCAGCAAGCAAAAATTTTAAGTATTCACAATAAGATATAGCCTAGTTGGTAAAACAATGTTTAGAAAACCAACAAAATGCTGATGTTATGCATTTGGGATCACAGTTTCTCTCCAAACATGAATTAGTAGATCTACTGGTGGCAACAATGCCTTCAAGACAAAGTAGGCCTTCCTAATGTTCAGCATTATAATTATTATAAACTGTTAGGGTAAAGAGGCCTCTTTTAGTCCCCTTCATAAATCTATATATTTCCCACTTTCATAATAGTCTAGTAGCAGAGCCTATATGGCCTAGTGAACCTATAAATATTTCCACCAAATTTTTTCAGTAAATGTTATCTTGGGGGTTGAATACCCAGAATTGAGGGGATGCTATCATGAACGTCCTTGGAAAGTTGTGTAAGTAGCATAATAAGCATATTAATTACTCCTGAAGTAATAAGGTCATAATAATGAATAAAGCTCTTGGAGTTATGAATTTGGTGTCTAAACCTGTTGTTGACTCCAAGGAATTCACTAGGCCTGTTTTGTAACATCCTTAATATGCATAATGCATTAACTGGTTGTAATTGCTTGCAGCAATCTACTGCAGTCAAAATTTTCCTCAGCCAAGCACTTGGGAGCTTGATCCGTATTGTCGATGATAAGATCCAGCCGACGGCACTTCTTGCCTTTCGCTTCCTGGTGGCAGCCCAAGTGCTTGATATTATGAAAAATGGACCAAGAACAGATGGAGAGAATGCATCAAACTTGGAGGATTAGAAACTGTAGCATATTTCAAAGATGCAAGAGAATATCCAAATAGTAAATTGTTGGTGGATTGCTTCATCATCCCCATCATGATTTCACACCATTCATCAGGGCATGAAAAGAGTGAAGATCTCCTTGAGCAGCAGTTTTCTGTGGCAGGGCATCAATACTATGCTGGATTAATTAGTTGGCACCTCTGTGAGCTGAGCAACATTCCTGATTGATGCCAAGAAGTTAATGGCTGTAACACATGTATGTTGCCATTCAGATGGGAGCCAAGATGAAGAAAGCTGTCATTGTTAATAAAACACCTGTATATGATGTAGAAGCCATATTTGGTTGTGTTCTTGTTGTCACAACTGGTGGGGCATTGAACTGAAGGACATCTTTCAGTACAGCACTGGTTGACAAATATGATTGCTTGAGAAAGGGTGATAAGGCTGCCTTTGCTAAGTGACTGGGATGCCCTTGTCAGAGAGCCCCAGCTCCAGAAGTTCCTGTTGCTGCAAGTCAGCTGTTGTATCACAGAATTAGGTGTGATATTGATCAGAGTTAAAAGGTGAAGCTTGAGTGATATTATGGAAATGGTGAAAGTTTTCAATAATGGATGGTTATGTTGGAGTGAGCACAAAGGATCATGATTGCTATAAAATATAACCAGTGGAAACAAGCTCTAGATTCACTAGGCTGGCTACTAGACTATAAGTTAACATGCATTCACTCTTCTTGCAATTATAAACTCTTGGCTTTTTACTTAAAAATATTAGTTTTGGCATTAATATTTAAGGCTTTCTAATATGTTTACAGGTACTTCAGCAGTTTGCCAGCTTGGGAAATTTGAACTTTGCCTGCAGGAATGGCCTCCCAAAACATTAACTCCTCATGTTGAACAGGAGGAATCTGCTGGCTATAATTACAATTCATTTTTAAAACCTGAATTACTTAGAAGGTAATGCATGAAGGTCTGTAGTATATGGTTGTGTAAGAAGCCTTATTACAAACAACTTAATTCAATGTCTTGACTTCAGAGCTGTCTGGCGCAGATTTCCTGTGCACTTTTCCAAGCAAACTTGGATGATATGCTATTTTGCTAACACACTGTAATATGACAGTAAAAGCAAAGACACCAGACAATGATAATGCAACTGATACTAACTATTTTTACATTTAACTCACAAACCTGAATTATTCTGTAATCATGAAGCTCAACAACTACCAACAACAATTATTAATCGTATGTAAAAGAACAAATTTCTTCCCCAGAAATTACATTTACGCTGGCAAAAATATTGAGTACCCACAGGTGTTCAATACTTTTTTGCCAACTGTACATCTGCCAAAGTTTAACTTAGCTGTCTTTATAGTCCCATTCACACATAATTAGGCTACAAACATCAGAGAAGTAACAAATCCTAACAAGTAAAACAAAAGTAATATAATATCATGATTAACAGGGTTTCATCAAGAGGGTTAGGAAGGGTTTTAAGTGACCATAAAAATATATAAATAAAAATATTTTCAGTGTCATCTATCCATTTAAAAATCTATGAGATGAATTTAAGCTAAGTAATCTAAATTGAAGTGCACTTGTCACTTAAAGCTCCAAGCTCTCTTGTTTTTGTTGTACCTAACAACTAGTACCATTCAAATTGCACCTACAAGGAATGGCAATATTACTGGAATGTACACAGTGATATTCTCCATTAAACCACAACTGTGAAGGTTGGGATGCTAAAAGCATAAGTTTGATCTAGTATGTAAAAAAATAGCTTTAAAAATCTGCAATGCATCTGTAAAATAAAGCAGTAGGCTTGATCTATTTCAACTATGGTTATGCAGTTAAATTATGGTGATTACCAATTATAATGTTTTCCAGATAATTCAGTCAGTCAATCAATAGGGGCATATGCCAGGGGGGCACATTGCCTCGCCCATCCAACAATGCAAACAAACCCCAATGTTGCTTTGAGCAAGTCTCCATGCAGACCCCCTTTCCATCCCAAGTCCCTCATGGCAGGATCCATCAACTTGCTCATGTCATGAACTCCATGTGGGAAGCAAATATCTTGACTTCCAATAGGGGCAAATATAATATCCCAAATAGATCTTAATAGAAGTACTGAGCACAAATATGACAAAGCTGCCGTCGACTTTGCTCTAAATATGGGAAAAATTTGCCTCCTGTTTTTACTGCTGTGGCTGGCACAATGTTAAAGTAATTATAGGACGTGGGCATTCTGTTCATGGTTATCTTAATAAATTAAGAGTACTAACTGGACTGGGCCTTGGACCTGTCCTGCTTTAACTCTACTAATCCTTGTTTAGCACCCATGCACACTACAGCATTGTCTACCAAAAAAAAAAGGGGGGAAAACTCTGCTTGGAATATGATGTTGAAACCTTTAGTTAGGAAACAGCATTAAGTGAAGCTTCCAAGTGATCCTTTTCCCAATTATTACCTACAACAACCAACAAAGAGGCATAAAGTTTCCTCTCAGCATAGTATCACTGAGCTTTTTTCGGAAACACACAACTGTGGCCGCAGACACAAATCAGTCTGGGACTTAAAAGTTAAAAGATATGCATGACAACATATCCAATTGCATCCTTGACATTAGAGGATTCAACAAAGTGGAATCCTTGAGGAAATGACACCACCTTCAGGACATCAAGCAAGAGGAAGATGACTCACAATATCAACAGAGGGACACTCAGCCATTGAGGGAGGACTGAATGGCACTGCGCTGCTGGGACTGCCGGCGCCGCAGACTCTCACGAAGGGAGGAGGGGATGCTGGCAAGGAATTCCCTGTAAAAATAGGCAAAATTTCAAAAAAGAGTTACTGTATAGTGATAGTGATCCTAAAGACCTAATCAAGAGAGTGGATTGCTGAGGCTTATCTTAATATTCAGAGAACAAGTAACAAAATATATTACAACTTTTCAATATTAATCTATTTATCTATATCTCCGATGCCCTGCTCCCTCACGGGAACTTCCCTCCAGGGGGTGGCAAAGTTTCAATAAAGAGTTACTGTATAGTGATAGCGATCCTTAAGACCTAATCAAGAGAGTGGATTGCTGAGGCATATCTTAATATTCAGAGAACAATTGTATGAAGATATATGAAAGTAACAAAATATATTACAACTTTTCAATATTAATCTCTATCTACATCTCCGATGCCCTGCTCCCTCGCGGGAACTTCCCTCCAGGGGGTGGCTGGGGCAGAAGTGTCTCCATCTCACCCTGTTCTGACACTCCCTCTCAGCACACTCAATCCTGCTACTTCCAACTCTCTCGGTCCAATACTCACTCTTCCCCTGACACCCCTTCCCTCAATCCTTCCCTCATACACTCTCTTCATGAATTCATTCTCCCCCATTTTCATCATGTGTCCAAACCATCTCAATATTCATGGGTGATCTTAGTCTCAGAATTGGACCCAAGAATGTTGGTGAAACAGCAAGTGGTAATTTTGGAATAGTATAGAAGCAAGAAATGCAAAATCAACTCATTAAATTTGTGGATAAAAACATTTTTCTACAAACATGACAAGTAATAGATGGACAACAAAAGTTATGGATTGGCAACCCAGACATTGTAAAAGTCAGTTCAAACAGAATACCAGGTGGAGAGGTGAAATTTGACATTTGTAGAAATCGACTTGGACAGAAAGTCAGGTGGAGATGAAATTATTGCGATTACTAAAGCAGGATGGCATACACAAACATCAAGACAGAGGTGTATGTATACCTAAAACTCTGTGTTTTCCCACTGTCCTGAGTGGGTGATGTTGCTGTTCGGTCAGATCTACGACCTGCCGAGTTCCTTTGAGTCAAGTGTGTTTCTGAAAGGGCCTGAGTTGATAACTGGATTTGCTGTGTGAGCTGGTGGAGCTGAAGGTCAAGGGCAGTGATGTCCCCAATGCTGCGGCTGGCACCTTTGGACTCAAACCTGGATTCCACTTCTGCACTAACCTGCACAGGATAGAATGGTTAATATGAAATTCATAATAAATAATCAAGAAACCTCTATTGCAGTGTTTCCCAAACTGAGGGGTGTGAGGTGGCTAAAGGGGCATGAAGTCATATGGCACAATTGTTGTCTATGGTGCAAATATCTAATTAACTCCTTCAGGAGTAGCTCTTTGAATCTCCTTCACACCCATGAATAAAATGGTCTACCAGTCACTGAAGCACATTGAATGAGAAAGTTACTAGTGATCCTTCCACTGCTCTAGAGTAAACAGAGAAATGTAAAATGAAGAGAGGAAAAGACTTTGCAAGGAAGAGAGCTCTTGAACATGAGGATATCCTCCCTTTGTGAGTTTCAAAAAGCAAGCATGGTCTAAATTAAAGAAACTACTTCACTATATGAATTTTTGTATCTGAAGTATTTGTCACACAATTAGTCACTGCAACACTATATTTAAGAAATTATATAAAAGGAAGGGAGTACATATATACTGCACCTGCATTAGATCTTGGAGAGAAAGTTCCTTGCGTAAATTCTTGCTGGATGGAGGCAGACGGGCCACATCCAGCTTCATGATGTTTTCTAAGGTAAGGCGCAGCAGACCCAAGCTTCTCCTGCATATACAAGATGTCACTATTACTACTACAGAACTCAGAATCAAGACGACTCCAACAATATGACTGTCATTACCACCACCTCCAGCAGACTAAAGCTTCTCTACCAGTAGCAATGACTTGGCACCAGAGACACTAAGTGAATTTTACTACCATAATTATTATAATGAGTAGTTAAAAAGATAATTCAAGAATCTCTGAGCTAGGCAGCTAAGACCATACAGCTCCACTAAAGTAATTTCAATGTTAGTATCATTATCACAAAACTTCCCATACAGAGCAGGGTAATTGAGGATGAAGTACTACATTCCTTCCTGCACTACCTACCATAGAGGATCATCTTCTGTGACAGAGAAGACAAAGTGTGTCATGTAGTAGATGTTGGTGACCAAGTTGGAACACTGGGCCTGCACCACCACTGTTGTCAGCAGGGCCACCAGCTCCTCCGGGCTCAGTTCAAGTTCTGGTTCACCTTCTGTGGGATGAATATAAATACCATTTCTCAACATACACATGGGGAAAGCAAGCAGATTAAAAAATGTACATTTGTTTTATACTGAAATATGTGCACTGATAAACTGCTTTTTACTATAAGTCAGAAAGGTATATGACATGAAAAATAAGTCTACTGCTTTATATAATTCATAATTTACAAGATTCACCTATTTCCACAATTTGTATCCAAAATCATCCTTAAATCCTTTTCAGGCTACAAAGTCACCTCAAAGTACGGAGGGATATATTAAACCAATAAAAAGAGTAAATAATTATGCTCCTCAACTTTAATAGCAAATATCCTATGGCATCAACTACATAAAGTGTTTGGAGTGTCTCATTGGTCACCTTGGTCTTTGTACTGGTGAAGGGTGACTCTGGCCTCCTTGGCTTGAGCCTGAATGAGGTCAATGGTGGAGTTGACACACTGGAGCCGCCCCACCCCACTCTCCACCCCAGCAAGCGAGGCCAACTCCACCACCTGCCAGGGAATGCTGATTACTGAGACTCCAAATCCTGTGCCATCACATGGCATGAAAATTCAACATTCAGTTTTATATATCTTCATTTTTTTGTAAGAAATGTAGGGAGAGATTCAAAGCTTTACACAAGTAAGACGATTGAAACTGAAGCTACATGACTAAGGGCCGCTTTCAGAGTCACTTTTATTTGTTTTGATCGTTACCAATGGCAGCTATCGCTGCTATAGTATTTCCATGTGAAACTGGCCGATGGGATAGTGGTGGCTGCAGAGGAAGCGAAAAGTGTTGAGTGTGTGTGGCAAGGTACGGGGCTAGGCTAACCCCGCAGCCACCACTACCCCATCGGCCAGTTTCACGTGGACATACTATTGCGGTGATCGCCGCTCATTAGTAACGATAAAGACAAACAAAAGTGACTGTGAAAGCGGCCCGTAGACTTGAAGGCTGGCATAACCCCAGCAGAATACGACTTTTTGCATATCTTTTATGAGTAAAGTTTTTGAGTAGCTTCTCATATTAGACAACTGCATGTACATCCATGGCTGTGCTTTTCTGACTGCTCATGATGACCCTGCATGATACTCACGGCAGCAGGCAGGGGAGTGTAGTAGTTAGGAGGCACCCCGAGCTGGAGGGCTGAGAGGTTGGCATGGCGGAGGTGGGACAGCCTAGTTTTGACCAGCTGATCAACCACCTGACACCTCTCACACACCAGCCACCACAGTCGGCTATGCAGGCGGCCACCCACATAACTACAGAATATTTGTGGCCTCAAGTTACTCAGAAAATAAAACTTTAAGGAAAAACAATTCCTCTAAATGTTAAATTTTTTATCACCTATTCCAGTATGTTCATTCAACCTTCCTTTCAGCAATGGCCAAAGAAAATAGATTAACTTGCTCCTATTTTATGCTTGGTCCTTGTACAACTTACCCTCACCTAATCCATGGCATAACTACAATATTCAGATTATTTTGTCAACACTAAATTCAAGATTCTTGTGCAAGAGAGACTGAGATGAAAGAACTATAGAGAATAAATGGGCAAAAAATAGAGACATGAAAAACAACATTAACACAATCCAGTACTACTGACAAACATGCAAGAACATCATTATAAAGCATAAATAAGAAGGAAAGATTTAAGTTTTAAAAGGTCACAAAATTAACTAATTAGTAGTAAATCACTACACAATGGTATATATGACTTACTAGTCCAAAGCTCTAAACAGGAGGTCCTGGAAGCTGGTATAGGTCTGGAGTGCTGGAGAGTGTTTCCTGAGCAGGTCCTCCCAGAAGTGGATCAGCAGGTCTTGGAGAACTGTTTGTATCTGGTCCACATCATTGCCAAGGTGAAGGTGTTGGCTGGCATCTCTCAGCCTCTGCTCCACCTCTTGCAGCACAGGTTGGTGGCAATCAAACTTTTGCAAAAATTTCTCTGCTCTGAAGATCAAAAAGAATGATACGCTTAACCCCTTAATGACGTTGATGCCGCTGGCGTCATATAGTTCTATCGGACGTGGGCAACGAGAAGCTATCTGGAATTTGAAGGGCGCGTGTAACTAAGTCTGTCAATGCTGACTAACTGGCACCTCTTTTGTCCCTTACCACCACTCCGTGCTAAAAATAGCCTACAGTTCCTGCCTATGCACCATGGCGTCTGCAGAGCGATTATGTTCCCTCAGCCGATCTGTTTCAGCGGTCTTCCTTTAGTTTCTGCTCGTCGTGTGCATGCTGAGCGTAGTCTTGACACCTCCACTTATATACTTGATGTTCTAGATGAACCAATATCTTGTTCACAGGAGTGTTCAGAGGAGTGGGTAGCAGAAGTTGGATTTTTCAGGAATCATGGAATTCCAGCCAAGCGGTCTGTCCAAATAATAATCTGATTTCACAGCTGAGTTATACGGATGATTTTCTACAACTTTTATTCAATGAGATTCATTCCAGAATGAAAACAAATAAAAACATTATTTTTCGAGTTTCACTGCAACTCTGGCTCTCTGTAGGCAGTAAATTTCCAGGTCAAAGATTATAAACTATATTTTTCAGACTCCATTGTGATAAAATGAGCAACTTTTCTTCAATAAATTTTCTTGTACGTCGCACCAGTAGAAAGTTGGAATTTTGGGGGAATCATGGAATTCCAGCCAAACGGTCAGTCCAAATCATAATCTGATTTCACAGTCGAGTTATACGGATGATTCTCTACAACTTTTATTCAATGAGATTCATTCCAGAATGAAAAGAAATACAAAAATTTACCAAAAATATTTTTCAAGTTTCACCACAACTCTGGCTCTCTGTAGGCAGTAAATTTCCAGGTCAAAGATTATAAGCTATACTTTTCAGACTCCATCGTGATAAAATGAGCAACTTTTCTTCAATAAATTTTCCTGTACGTCAGACCCCAGACCCCACTTGGAATATGCGGTACAGTTTTGGTCTCCCCACCATGCAAAGGATATTGCTAAATTAGAAGGTGTTCAGCGTCGGGCAACGAAAATGATCCCTTCCTTGTGCAACAAATCCTATGAAGAAAGGCTTTCTACCCTTAACATGTTCTCTCTTGAGAAACGTCGCCTCCGAGGAAAATTGATCGAATGTTTTAAAGTACTTAATGGTTTCACGAATGTAGACAGATCAACATTGTTTATGATCGATGACACTTTGCGCACAAGGAACAATGGTGTAAAACTCAGATGTAGACAAGTAAATTCAGACTGCACCAAATTTTTCTTCACCAACGTTGTAGTGCGAGAATGGAATAAGCTTCCACCATCAGTGGTCCAGTGTAACACGATTGACTCCTTCAAAAATAAGCTCAACTGTCACTTCCTTCAACTTAATATCAACTAGAGTAGAAATGCATCGTTTTGGAGCCTTCTGATTAATGTAAAATCACTTAGGTTTAAGGACAGACCACCTAGTCTGGACCATGGGGCCTGTGTGGTCTGATTTTCTATGTAAATCTATGTAAAACCAGTAAAAAGTTGGAATTTTGGGGGAATGTTGGAATTCCAGCCAAATGCGACAACCAAGAAACGGATTTCACAGCAGGGTGCGCCAGAAAATTTTCAATAAAACATCTTTTATGACTTTTTCTCAATTTCAAAGTGTATTTTCCACTGACTTTTGCGTTATGGGGGATCTGAGAAAAACTTTTGCGGTTAAATGGGGTTAATGTTCTTACACAACCTTCTGTTGATAAAAAAAGTAACAAAAAGGAAGTTTTATAAAATACGAGTGCTTCAAAAAGGTTGCATCATAATGCTACATTCCTAAAAGGAAAAACAAGTTTATATCCTGCGACAAGGAACCAATCGCACTTTCTTATGTGTATATTATGCTTAATATGGCTTTTGGTAAATTGTCTGGTGCATGATGCTAAGATAGTATGAGTTCAATCAGTGTTTCAATAAAACAAAATGCAACAAAAAAATTGTGTTATGTATGTATTCTATATGCTGAAGCAAAATACAGGATGACTATTTTGCTGTGCACATTTGGTTTAGCATTCACATTCTACACTGCTGCATCAAACATGATTATTTAGCTGAGCACATCTTGTTAATATTTTGAAGTACTGTATGCAACTTACTGAGCAAATGAAGTAATGGAGGTGACAGAGAGCTGCTGAATGGCCTCCTCATCTTGGTCAAGGGCAGTGCTGAGCAGTGAGTCAATCAGCAGAATATGTATAACTTTATCCTGATGAGAGGAAACAAAAGTTACTTCATTGTCACTGAAAGTTGTCATTTGTTATAAAATTTAAAGACCTTAATTCATATGCATTGCACTGAAGTAACAAAATGACCACTACAAGTTATGTTGAAAAATCGCTATTCAAACCTCAAAGCTGTATGTTGCATTGAAAAAATTAGAAAGAGCATTTGACAAGGTTTACAAGGGAGCTTTGTGAGATGCCCAATATATGTGTGACACAGACAGGTGGTTACTACAAGGAACAAATGCAGAATAAATGAGTTTATGGCCCTGGAGCAATAGACAGACATAAAATCAACAATGTCAATAATTCAGTAGGCATCAGGTTCTAACTGAAAATGTTACTCTGCATGTTCTTCTGTAGCCGAGCAGCTCACCTTGACGGTCACCAGGTACTCATTAATCACAGTGGCTTTGGAAACAAGCACTTCTGACCCCTTCTCTTGGTTGGAAATGATGGCTCGTGGTTCTTCTCCAGCTATCTGGTATACCGTACTCTCCCCACACAGCGCACTTACATACTGACTGTGTGACAAAGGGAATCAATCAAATCATGTCATGTTACTTTGTTTCCAAGCAGTTCATCATCATGGGACAGCTAGAAAGATTATGTTCATCATATGATACATTATATTATTGGTAATTAAACAAAAATTTATTTTATAATACTGATGGCTGCATTATATGACTGAGAGAGACACATTGCAGGGCAGTGACCTGAGAACAACCACCCAGTGTACATACCCAGGAGCTCCACACTGCCTTAAAGCATGTGCCTCTGGGGAAAATGAACAGTAATTATTAAGAATTCTTCACACTAAAAAGATATCTCATCTCCATTATTTCAAAATATGAATTAGTCTATAAATGTTGAGTTAAACTAACACTTTCATCTGAACAAATCAACAATCACGAAAAAACACCTAAACAAGCTTAAATTATGTGGGTCCACAACTAAATGGGTGCTGTGGGAGGTGTGCTCTGGCCAGCAATGCTCAAGCTCCTCATGGAAAATATCAACTTGACATGTACTCCACCCAGTGATCTGAATTGTTTTCAATAAAACTATTTTGTCAAGATTTACTTTAGGTAAATTTATGAAGTAAAAGAAACAAAGCAATGCAACTTCATATTACTTAGCAATCTTGAAATAAATAAATTAAGTATGCAGAGATATTAGGCAAAGCTACAAAATATTTATGTTTCTTCTGTTCTCTGATTTTAGTAACAGGCCTGGACAAGAGTCTTACCCACAAGAGGCTGGGTGAGTGGCACATCCTGGATGGTTGACTGCTGGGGGATGCAGATCACCCAGGATGGCTCACACCAGCCAGCCAGTTCCTCTCCATGGTGGTCCTGAGAGAAAATGATTAAAATCTATATATTCTGGTTCCTGCTTCTTGGAAATGTCCATGACTGGTCTTAACAAGATGAAATAAAATAGAGAAAAATAAATCTATACACATCATTAAGCATTACCTCATAGCTTTGGAAGGTGATGTTATTAAATAATCCTTCCAAAGGGGAATTATATAATAAATATAACTTAGACCCCATACCTACAAGCATGAGATTAGAGGGAATATTGAAATTGGTGGACTACATACATCTCACGAAGGTTATTAAATTACTTGTGATACCTAGTTTGATTTTAGATCTGGGAGATTTACTTACGATCAACTAATGATTACTTACAATGAACCAACTAGTTACAGTGATTAGAGTTTTACAGTACACTATGTAGAATCTTTTTGACCTAGCTAAAGCTTTTGACATCACATTTATGTCATTTAAAAAGATACTTTCATGGGCTTTGCAACCCCAGCAAGACTGAGGTCGAAGAATATACATGGCATAGCAGATAGTTTTTATAAAAGAGTATTTAACAACAAAACCAAACATATAACTTCCTAGCATGTGTGTGGGGCCCTCAGTATGACAAAGCCTTGCACAACTTTCTAACTTGGATGGGGTCTTTGCCCCCCACCCCTCACCTCTCCAGTAACTTAATATTTTTTCACTTCTGCCTTCATGTTATGGTTCAGGGATGTGTATTCAGTTCCTGAACTATGATATGGAGGCAAAATATTAACTTGGGTGATTTTACACAATTACCCTCCTCTCCAGGTAAAATATGACGTTTTTCAAGTGGAGATCATTATCTTCACCAGACACCAAAGAGGGAGGTGCTTACCAATTCCTCTTGTCTAATGTCAACTGCCTAGAATTAGTGGCCTATCTCTGCTGATATAGTTGACTATAGTCGGTTCCACGAGAGCTGGCGAAGCTAACCCTTCAAGGATGGACTTGCAGACTTGGTATCATTGCTTGGGTAATAGGCTATGTCACGGCAAATGGAATTTGCTGCAGGTTAGATCTAGTAAACAACTGTTAATGAGACCGTCACCCAAACAATGATGCCAAGTCCGTGAGTCCATCCTTGAAGGATTAGGCCCACCAGGTCTCACGGGTCCGATTATGGTGCCACTGCTTGCACCACACTTACAGTGCATCCATCTTCCTGTGTGAATGGCACAACATTTGTTTGTAGGAAATTCCACAACAATGTCAGGACTATCATCTCATGGAAACTCAAGTGAGACTGCCCAAACCATTTTTTTTTCACTGAAAGGAAAATAATGACCGTGCTCCACAACCTATCTTGTTCCTCTCGGTGGGTTTTCATTGCCATCCCCACCCTACAAAATAGGAAAATGAAGCCAATTTGTGCAAAATACACAATACTACATCAGAAGAACATCTATTCTTTATTCTTTATTGGGTTTACAGGCCCCATTCCACCCAAAGGTGCTCCACTGGGTCTCCAGTATTATTCAATAATAGTAAATCATAAATACAATATTACATAACAGTAAAACAATATAGATTTCTAACACACACACACACACACACACACACACACACACACAGCACAAAATATCACAACATATTCAGAGTAGTAAATTAATAATATTATTCCCTCACAGCCCAACATTACATACGGTATGTGCAAAAATATAAATATTAAGTACAAAAGAATATAAATACCTATGGCTAGTTACAAATACAAAACAATATAATATCCTTCTGACTTAGTGCTACACTTAACATACTAAAAATATATATCCTTTTGATTTAATACTTCACTTAACATACTAAAAATTTGCAGTATATCATTTTATATATATATATATATATATATATATATATATATATATATATATATATATATATATATATATATATATATATATATATATATAATCATGCAATATATTTTAATAACACTAAACTGGATTTTTCTGACATTTGTTCGCCCAGTAATTATGTACAACACATCCACAAACATTGAAAAGTAAAACAAACTAACACACCACAGAAATGCACGTTTATAACATAATACAGAACTGGGGAAAAATTTAATCATAAGACATAGTTGTCTGTGATGCACAACCTGGGTGAACAATTACTAAAAGCTCTGAGCCCAATGTCTGTATTGTAGCGAGGTTCATGCAGCCTATGTTCATCTGTCACATGCCTTATAACCACATTCGTTCCTAATCTGACTGGCCGCAACAACTGTTTGAGGTATTCTGGTTTTCCCGTCAAGATTGCCTGATACGTTAGGATGCATATTTTGTTCACAATTCTTGCTGTAATAGGCAACCAGGGCAGATCAATCAGTGAGGGTGTCACTCTATCATAGGGTGACAGCCTTTTTATCAATCTCGCTGACTTGTTCATTATGAGCTGCATTTTTCTTAACTGATAACTAGGTAAATTATAATATAAAGAATTACAGTAATCTAATCTAGTAAAGACATAGATATGTATAAGCATCCTTAGAGACTTTTCATCTAAATAGTTTCTTATACAAGCTATATTCCTTAAATTGAACCAAGCAAGCCTTACAATTTCATTTATTTGATCATTGAAAGTTAAATGTTTATTGACCCTCTCGTAAACGCGTCATCAAGGGTAAAAGCAATGATGCGAAACGCGTCATAAAAGTTTAAAAAATTGATTAAAAATTAAGTTTTTGGTAGAAGTGCGTCAAATTTGGAGGGTCATTTGTTAGGATAAGTTTCTTAATGGTAACATACGGCAACCTTTCTAAGGAACGTAGATGAGGAGCTTTGAACGATTTTTATTTGTTAGCTTACTATTACGGGAGGAAAAAAATACAGTTTTCTTGGTGTAACTCAGAAACTAATAGGTGTTTGAGGATTTTGAGGATACCATAAGAATCCTCACTAAATTCTGCTTCGAAACATATATTCGGCTAAAAAAGTTGGCCCGCAAAATTTCGAGCTAGCGAGTGAGGAAGAATTAGTACTTAGGATTTATTGTCTACAATACTCTACACGGAGACTTGAAACGAGCTTGTATTGTTTATATATATATTTTCCTCTATTTTTATTTGCGCATGTTCTAGTACAAGTCTTTATGAAGCCATTGATACCAAATTTATTGGGGTACGATGTATCTGAGGGTAAAATACGTCCGGGAATGTAGAGTATCGCGGCGGCAAAAAAAGGGCCAGTCGGGCCTGAGAAATGCATGGTGAATGGAATGGAAACTTATTGGAAACTTACGGTGCCCGAGAGGGTTAATAATAACACCATAGTACCTTATTGGCTACATCAATAGTTTTACCATTCACAGTCAAACTTTGAAACCCATTCATTCTTATGATCCCTCTGTTTCCAATAATCATACACTCAGTTTTATCTTCATTTAATTTCAAATGCTTCCCATCCATCCATTTTTTAATCTCAACCATACTCTAGTTAAGACTATTTTCAGCATCTTCAATATTATTTACAGCCAAGTAAAACTGAGTGTCATCAGCAAAAAGTTTGAAGGTAACGCCATGGTCACTTACTAAATATGAAAGTTCAATGGTATAAATACAGAAAAGTATAGGTCCTAAGACACTACCTTGAGGAACACCTCTTCCAAGTGGTCGATGCTCAGATAGTGAGCTACCCACTTGTACACAGTAATTTCTATTTACCAAATAACTTTTTAAATACTCAAGTGCCCTATGTGTCACACCTAATGCCTTAAGGTCCTCAAGTAACAATTCATGGACAACAGTATCAAAAGCTGCAGTCAAGTCAGGTAATATTAGTACACCTTGACATGCACTCCCTGACCTCTGGCATTACTCCACCCTTCTCCAACTTTTCTTTAAGTGCACTGTTTTCAAGCTTTAACTGCTGATTTTCCTCAGTCAGTTTACTAATCTCACTCTTCATGCTCTCTGACTCATTGTAGCAGTCCATCACCTTTTTCTACATAGTTTACACATCCAATCAACCTTCTTTAAATCCCCATCCTGTACACCGTGAAAAAACACACACTTCTTATGCGACCTTTTCTCACAAACATCACACGCTATCCAATTTGGGGAAAATTCTTCCCCCTTAGTACACTGCTGACATTTAATAGGGCCAGCCATTCTGTACCCATATGCAGAATACAGTGTTATGTAGAGTTGATAGAACATGGTCCCCGCCAAAACATAATCAAAGCCAGGTGGCAGTCTGGAGACAGTTTCACCTGGTCACCAATAATAAATGCCAAGCCTTCAACCTTTTTCGATGCACCAGACCTTCGGGAACAACAGGAGTCGGTAAAAAATGAAACCAAAACACTGAAAACAGGCAGTGAAAGTAAGGCGTCCATGTGTCTCTGGGTCTGGTGCTCTTTTGGATATACATTTTTTTACGGCAAGGGAGGCAACTCAAGGTGAATCTTTTCCATGAATTTTCACCCATCCTTGGCTTGTCTAGCTGTGCACCCTCAGACACAGCACGGCTGAGGTAATTACCCCGCTACACCTGTGCTCACCTGGCCCCGTGGTGGCTCACCTTGATGTGCCTGTAGAATGCGTTGGTCTCGAGGGTGTCATCAGTCATGCTTCCTCGGGGCCAGGGCGGCGGGCATGATCCTCACGAGCCTTGGCCTCACCACTCTGGCGCCTCAGTCCGCCAGGTCGCGGCAAACATTTCTCCCCGTGGAGCGTCGCGTCGTGTTGTGGCAGCGATCAGCTGGAATGTCTGTAAACAGCCAGGCTTGCGACACTCCTTGGCCCAAACGGTGCCACGGACTGCCTCAACAAATAGCAGGAATCCTTAAAAACGGAACTGTAACACACACAAAAAAGGCATATGACCTTGTTCGTCGATCAAGAAAGAAATTACGGTGAACTTTATAAAGAGGGAATTATGCAACTTTTGCTTGGCTTTATTGATAACGATGATTATTCTTACATAAAACTGAAAAGCGAAATCAAAGCAATAAACTGGCATGTATTCCGTCCATCATGATTAATAAAATCATTAGTTAGCTTCCACGTTTATCTTATGAAGATAACCAAAACTTATTCCTTACTGTCATTTTTAGCCAAAGATGAAAGGCATCATGGATATAACAGAAAAGTTTTCAAAGCAATCTAAATGCAGTCTGGGCTTCCTCCCCTCCCCTGGGAGCAGATGAAGAGGGACCAAAGCAGATTATCTCATTTATCACTTAAAAAAGATAAAGAATAAACTTTTATAGGTGGTCGACGTATCACTTCTTCTTCAGTGTTTTTAGAAGGCTGTCGAGTGTCGACGTATCATGATAGTGAGTCGACAAAAGACACGGTACCGTTTGTTAGTAAACAAAGCCCGCGCCCGGGGGGTGAGTGGCCAGTCAGCCGTCAACAACAGGCAGATAACACGAGTTGTCAGCCAGTCTCCGCTTCCCCGCCTCGCAATTCACGTCCCAGGACAGTCATCATGTCGGCACCACTCGCTCGTTCTGTGCTGGTGACGGGGTGCAGCAGGGGCCTCGGCCTTGAGATGGTCCGCCAACTCGCCGCCGCCGAGAACCCTCCACAGGTTATAATAGCAACCTGCAGGAACCCCGACAAGGCTGGGGTGAGTGGGCCACGTGTTACTCTACTGTACTCAGTTCTCTTAAAACAGGGTAGGCCTAGTGGTGCTGCCAGCTCTAATAGCATCGACGGGCTTGAACTGTCCTTACCGCACCACCTGAATCTGTGATAAATTCAGGGAGCGTCGCCTTCATAATTTACTCTTGTCGGAGAACTTCAAAATTCAATCCATACTTTAATTGGTTTATTTATGCAACATATCCTTTTGTAATGACATATCATTCCAGTGCTGCCTGAGTAAAACACGTAAATCCCTTTAATAATAACTAATAGCTAATAACTAATAAATAATAGCTGTCTCCTTTGTTGTAAAAAAAAAAAAGCAAAAGTACGCTATAATTGAACCATCACTTTACTTGAGGATACCACTGAGCCGTTTTTTGAGAAGGGTTTGCTCGTTGTCTCTTTTGTAGGAGTAACTACTGTAGAACATTTGTGGATTCCTTTTTTTCACTTAAGGTGGGGTTGTAAATGGTCGGCCTGAAAAATTTTTTTTTTGTTATTTTTGGCTTTTAAAATTCTGTGAATTTTTAGCTTTCTTTTGGTATATGAATGAATCTGATGACAAAATAATACAATGGTATGCAACATGCAATGCAACGTGCTGCAATGAGTTTCCGCGCGGCGCTACGGGCTACAATCCATGTTTTCTCCCCTTTTTAATTATAGGAATTTTTTTCCTTCGTCTGTCATGAAACTCTTAGGTTCTCTCTCATCGCTGGCTAAAAAAATGGAAAATTTTAGCACTCAAAATTATATTTTTATATTTATCCATAACAATAATTTTCTTTTCATAAATCCAACAAAAGACTATTTCAGATGCCCCGCAATGCGTGCCGAATAAATTATAACTAACCAAATCTAACTTTACGTAACTCAAGGTGGCAACCCCAACTCAGACTCTATTCCCATTGTTTTCCGCTTTGAGCACTCTCATTTTACGGCGAACAAAGGGAACCCACGCTCACGTCTTCGACTTGTACAAAAAGAGCATCCATTTATGATGGGAACTGAAAGTCTCAGAACACAACTCTGACAGTACTTTACCACATTACACATGATCAATGAAAGCGAACCCGTCCATCCAAAACAGCCATGCTGTCAGTAAACCAATCAGCTGCACGGAACTGTCAGGCTCCTGGTGGATCCTCCTTAAGGGGGGGGGTGGACTCTCGCCACTGAAGGTCGGCGTGACTATAGTCGACCAAGTTGGTCTCTCATACATACACACACACACGCACAAGAGACCAACTTGGTCGACTATAGTCACGCCGACCTTCAGTGGCGAGTCCCCCGTTTTAGGAGGATCCACGTATCTCTGGAGCCTGACAGTCCCGTGCAGCTGATTAGTTTACTGACAGCATGGCTGTTTTGGATGGACGGGTTCGCTTTCATTGATCATGTATTATGTGGTCAAGTACTGTCAAGAGTTGTGTTCAGAGACGTCCAGTTCTCATCATAAATGGATGCTCTCTTTGTACAAGTCGAAGACGTGAGCGTGGGTTCCCTTTGTTCGCCGTAAAATGAGAGTGCTCAAAGCGGAAAACAATGGGAATAGAGTCTCAGTTACGGTTGCCACCTTGAGTTACGTAAAGTTAGATTTGGTTAGTTATAATTTATTCGGCACGCATTGCGTCTGAAATACGCAGCGCAGGACGGGACATGGCGGCGGTGGCGGCGGCGGTCCAGCCGGTGTTGCGAGAAGTACCTCCTCGAAGAAATAAGTCGCTGTGATGTTCAATACGCATGCACACTGGGGGAATACACAGCAGGAAAAACATTAATTTGCCTGGTTTTGTTCTAGTTTGTCCACTTGTTATCTTTGTGAGCGGTGAGTGAAATATAGAAACAGCAAGTTGAACCTCTCTGCGATCTGCGAGCTATTTTGCGGCTGAGGCGGCGGGTGCACAACATGCATTGAAAAGTCAGTTATTTAGTGATTTCCGAAAAAGTAGGTTTCGTTTAGTCGGCGCAACATCTGTGGTCATATGCCGGAGAGAGACAGAAGGGGAAGGAATTATAGGAGAAGGGATCAGATCCCAGGAGACGGGACACAACCCTAGATTAATATCTGGTACCCATTCACTGCTATAGGTGGACAGGGGCGTAGGGTATCGGAAAAGCCGCTCAAATTTTTTCCACTTCGCCCGGGAATCGAACCCGGGCTCTCTCGGTTGTGAGCCGAGTGTGCTAACCACAGCACCACGAAGCCCCGTGATTTCCGGAGAAAAATACTATCTCCATAATAAACAGGATCATGTTTTGTCCAGAAATAAGCAGTCAGCATCTCGAAATTAGTAGGCTACTCTCTCGTGAATAATCCCCTTAATTTAATTTAGATTCAAATAAAAATGTTCTGAAATCCGAAAAAAATCGAAATCCGCAACACTTTCGGTCCTAGGAATTTCGAATAAGGGATTCTCAACCTGTATTAGTATTTCTGCTGCTTTATATCACACCTTTCTCTCTCTCTCTCTCTCTCTCTCTCTCTCTCTCTCTCTCTCTCTCTCTCTCTCTCTCTCTCTCGTTTCTAGGTGTGACAAAGTGGGCAGGTACTGAGAGATCTTTATTCCCGGTAATTAGGTGTGGGCGAGAACGACTGTAATTTGTGAAAGCTGCTGTCAGAGGAAGCAGAGGACGGAGGAGAAAGAGGTGGAGAGAACACACACACACACACACACACACACACACATTATCCACGACACCTGGATTATGTATAGACTCTTGACAGTCAGCGCTCCCATGGGAGCTGGAATAAAGAGCGACGCTGCCGTGTCTTTTCTCCCTGAGTGACAGATCCATTTTGGTGTTCTCGAGGCCAATGAACACGATAGACTTGGAGCGTTACAACATCAATTCCTTATATAACGGATCCGCTATGTATACAATAATTTCGGCGATATATTAATCTCCCGGAAACCACACGGGAAAACAATGTAATTAGCTCTGATGGTGATTATGGAGTGGGTGAAGCTTAATGGAGATGGGGGTGGTCTGGTTGAGTTCCCAGTAGGTGCTAATAGGCCATGGACAATGTATATTTATGCTACATTGCCTTATATTTATATGCATATGTACAATAAATATATTACCCATAAAGGCTGTGGAAAGGCGAGACGGTAAATTCACACAGGGAGCAGGATGTTGTCGGGCCACTGTCTTATATTCGAGTGGAAGGCTTTGTGCCTCAAGTGTACTTCGTTACGTGAGTTTCGTGTCGATGCTTCGATGCTTCGGCACGTGACGTCACTTTTGCCACGTCAGCCAGGATTGCCGGTGTAAAAAAAATTTCCCATGATTTACCGTCGCAAATTTGAATTTAAATAACTTTATTATTTACCCGATTTGCATTGACCCCAAATAGTGTATAATTTCTCCCTACTAACATAAATGATTTAACGGGAGGTAATTTTACATAAAAATTTCCGACAGTATCCTTTCTGAGTTACATAGGTTCTTGGATTCGAGCGTAAGGTATTGAGCAAACGTCAGGTCCTATCTAAAGGATATCATGTCCATGTCACTAGCGTTATGTACACACACACACACACACACACACACACACACACCTTTGAGCTCCGATACGTAGTGCAGTGGTTAGCGCGCTCGCCTCAACCGAGAGGTCACGGGTTCGATTCTCGGGCGGAGTGAAAACGAATGGACAGTTTCCTTTAATCAGTAACCCATGTCCACCCAGCAATGCATGGGTACTAGGTGTCAGTTGTGAGCTCGCTCATTCGGGGAGGGTACCGGCTGACGATCGCTAGTCTATCGCGCACACACACACACACACACACACACACTTCTGTTCTGCCGCACGCAGTCCATTAACAGCAGCAGCAGCAGCTGAACAAATACCCTCGCTATAGAACAAAAGATCATCTGATGTCTTTTTTTAATTATTTTTGCCTATGCATGTAGCCTATTCCTATAATGTGTTTCTCACTCTCCTCTCCGTTACTCAGGAGCTGCAGGCCTTGGCGCAGGCTCACCAGCAGGTCAAGATCATGAAATTGGGTAAGTTGACAAGGAACAGTAAAGCAGTGTCGAGTTTTATGAATTTAGAATAATAGAAAGATTATGGTGAGGCAAAGTGAAGGAATGAGTAATGTTGAGATGAATAAGAGCGCTCTTTCGATCGAGAGGTTTCCTGCTGTCTGTACAATAAGGGTGTATCTCGTTAGAATAAATGAGATGTATGGTGATCGAATGTCAAATATTGATTTCTGTTGCAATATCAATTAAGATTATAATAATATTATGAAACACTTACTTGGTTTCAAGCACAACCAAGGAGTACTTGCACTAGTTCAGTTAGATGACTGAGTACTTGTTCTTGGCTTTGAGCTTTCGTTATCTACTGGTACTCAAGTACTGTCGGTTGCACTTAAACCCAAGCCTACTGTATACACGCTCATGTATAGTTACCCGTTTTTTTTATTAAATACACCCTATCATACTGTATCGTGAAAAAAAAAATATTTAGGCAATAATTAAATAAAAAAAAGTCAGCAATGAGAAGGTTTCTTCACGATTAATTCTCCAGGATAATATTAATAGTGTGAAAATAACAATAGTTTTTGTATAACCGAAGGGCACACTGGGTTTTAAGTCAATTTTGACGCTCATACCCGCATGTACTTGCCACCCGTCACCTCAGATTAAAATCACTTGATTTATGCACGGCCAGCCGCTTGGAGACGATTGGGACTTCTTAATGATTAATCTAACTCTACATGTGAGTAAAAAAAAAAATAATAATAATAAATAAAAAAAAAAGTTTTTCTATTTGGATTGTTCTGATCGCAGCCGATTTAAATAGGCCATGGCCACCACACCCAAAGTAAATACATAAGGCAGAGTCCCGTGGAACTCTTATTCGATACTCTTAAAGGATCACATTTATAAGGTTTTCTGCAAACACACACTCAAGAAAGACTCGCTTCCTTGACATGGTTTTCATATACGCCCTGAGACCTGAGTCTACCCTGAACCGTAGATAGTTCAAATTGATGCTATCTTCAGGGAGTGACTTTTGACAGACGTGCAGGACTACGGGTCTCTGCCGCGCCTGGCGAGCGAGGTGAAGGAGGCTGTGGGGGACGCGGGCCTCAACCTGCTGGTGAACAACGCCGGCATCAAGGAATCGCGTTCTGACCAGTCCTACGGCGCCTCGTTGGACGATCTGGAGCCACAAATGTTCCGAAATGTCCTCGAGACCAACACCCTCGCTCCCCTCATGATCATCAAGGTAAGGAGTCAGCAGGTGTGGCGGTGATTGGACCGTGTTTGTACATGACTTCGTAACACCAATTTTGTCTGAAGACTGACTTTTTAGGCCAAGGGTATGTTTCGTCATGGTCTCATTATTAGTATAATGGTAAATTAACTCTCTCTCTCTCTCTCTCTCTCTCTCTCTCTCTCTCTCTCTCTCTCTCTCTCTCTCTCTCCGGCACCCCCCTTAGGCGTTGCTACCCCAGCTAAGAGTGGCGGCGACGGTGGGTGGTGCAATGGGTGTGTCTCGAGCGGCGGTGATCAACGTGTCTTCCATCATGGGCAGCATGGGCACGTTCATGGAGAAGCCGGACCTGTATGCTTACCGGGCCAGCAAGGCAAGTATGGGGTCCTCCCCGCTCTGAACATGTCTCGTTGGCTCCTTAGAGTTTTACTGTATCCTCCTTTCTCACCATCTTTAAACCGGCGTCACACTGGAGCAAATCTGGTGAGCACGAGCTTTTGTTGGCAGCTTTTGCTCGCGGGATGGCTTGCTCGCGAGCTTTTGCTCCTGCGTTTAGCTCGCCGTTTGGAAAGGGAGCAGCTCGGCGAGCCGCGACCAGGCAGTCAAATGAGCTCTTTGGTGCACCGATATGTCAATAATATATATTGCCTAGTGTGTGGGTTTTCTTGTGCCTTGTTTTGCTTCCCCTCAGCGGTGGGAGGCCTGTGTGTGTGGCGTCCCATAAGGAGCGAGTCTCGACATGTTCTGGCTTTCACCAACTTGTGTTTAAGCACGCCGCCTGAGTGCCCGGTGTTGGTGGGTTACGGGGGTGGCGTAACATTACTTTTCCATGGATATATCCAAGGTCTAATTGTTGTATATAACGCTTCTTTTTCAGTCATTTTCCTTCCTTAACGTTTCGCTGTATGCTTCTACTTCGTTCGTTTTGTTATATCACTTAAAATTCCATTCTGCCATAGCCTCCTCCTCCTCCTCATTCCCAATACTCAACTTGTCGCTTCTCTTTATGGTTTGTTGCATCACCTCTCTCCTTGCTTTCTTGTTTTTACCTCTCATGTCTGGTGCTTGGTTAATTAACTCATCCTCACGCCCAGTACACACCACTACCATCACCACCACTGACAAAACCTTGACACAGGTATTAGGTACTCTACAATCGTCCCCACGTCTGACAGCATCACCACTCACCACCTGTAATCTCATCACCACCATCAACCATGCACCAAAAACTGACTCACTACACATCCTCATGCCCCATACCACCATCACATCCATCTATGTACTCACCATTACGACGAACACAACTTGCCTCCCAACAGGCCGCCGTCAACATGGTGACGAGGACTCTTGCGTCGGACCCCGCAGCAGCGGCGGGCGTGTTGTGTGTGTCGGTGCACCCCGGGTGGGTCCGCACCGATATGGGGGGAGGCGAAGCACCGCTGAGCAAGCAGGAAAGTGTCTCACAAATGCTTCGCGCCTTCTCCACCCTCAAGGAGAAGCACAACGGCCTCTTCATCTCCTATGACGGAACCGTTTTACAGTTTTGATGATCGTGCCATGCTGCTGGTCGTGGCTTTTCAACATGGAACTGTCATCTGTCAGAGGAGTTTCATATAACACAAGTATTGGATAAAATATAATGTTAGCATAATGAATACTTGTTTCCTTATCTAACACTTATGGCAGCTGACTATATAAATTTAATTAGCTGGCAAGAAGCTTTAGTGGTACTGTAACGACTTCCTATTTCAGCCTATTCTGTCAGGGGATGCTTTTTAGAAGTGACTGAAATGTAGGAGTTTTAAAAAGACTGACCTGGTATGTATGGAAGGTCTTCTGTGGGCACAGGTAGCGTCCCCTGACAAAAGTAAATTGAATGAGTCCCTTACGAGAGAGAGAGAGAGAGAGAGAGAGAGAGAGAGAGAGAGAGAGAGAGAGAGAGAGAGAGAGAGAGAGAGAGAGAGAGAGAGAGAATGTTGTACTGTGCCCAGAAACGTATGGTAAAGGTGTGTAAAGATGTGCGAGTGTGTCCAGGTGTGTATGGGTGTGTTTACGAGGGCGACAGATGTGTGTGGGTGCGTTTACGAGGGCGACAGGTGTGTGTATAGGTGTTTACGAGGGCAACAGGTGTGTGTATAGGTGTTTACGAGGGCAACAGGTGTGTGTATAGGTGTTTACGAGGGCAACAGGTGTGTGTATAGGTGTTTACGAGGGCGACAGGTGTGTGTATAGGTGTTTACGAGGTCGACAGGTGTGTATAGGTGTTTACGAGGGACAGGTGTGTGTAGGTGTTTACGAGGGCGACAGGTGTGTATAGGTGTTTACGAGGGAGACAGGTGTGTGTAGGTGTTTACGAGGGAGACAGGTGTGTGTAGGTGTTTACGAGGGCGACAGGTGTGTGTAGGTGTTTACGAGGGAGACAGGTGTGTATAGGTGTTTACGAGGGAGACAGGTGTGTGTAGGTGTTTACGAGGGCGACAGGTGTATAGGTGTTTACGAGGGAGACAGGTGTGTGTAGGTGTTTACGAGGGCGGCAGGTGTGTGTATAGGTGCTTACGAGGGCGACAGGTGTGTGTATAGGTGTTTACGAGGGAGACAGGTGTGTGTAGGTGTTTACGAGGGCGGCAGGTGTGTGAAGGTGTTTACGAGGGCGACAGGTGTGTGTAGGTGTTTACAAGGGCGACAGGTGTGTGTAGGTGTTTACAAGGGCGACAGGTGTGTGTAGGTGTTTACAAGGGCGACAGGTGTGTGTAGGTGTTTACGAGGGCGACAGGTGTGTGTAGGTGTTTACGTGGGCGACAGGTGTGTGTGGGTGTGTTTACGAGGGCGAGAGGTGTGTAGGTGTGGTTACGAGGGTGACAGGTGTGTGGGTGTGTAGGGTAAGGTGGGGTAAGATGCCCCCCTGGGGTGAAAGGCCCCCCTTGGTTTTGTCTTTCTTTCTTTATATTCTCAACCAGTCACATGATCAAGTAGGCAACGCCAACTCTCTGTGCTCACAGGAACTACTGGAGTAAACAATGGACAGTTGCTCTGGCCACAAGGGGACATTTCTTCTTTTTGACTAATTTTCAATGATTTTAATGATACCTAATCAACGACAAAGAACTGTAGAGTTAGCCTGATGGCTATGGATACTTGGTTTAAGATGTCTAGACCATATTGCATGTGATTATACTCTGCCTACTTACTTGTACGAAAGATGGTGACATTTTGTGTATATACGAGTTGCCAGGGTAAGAAGCCCCCTGTGCCTGTGGTTTAAGTTGCCCACAGGGAGGCCTTTTACCCCACATGTGGGTCTTTTACCCCATTATCAGCAACAAAGAAAAAAACTCCATCTCCAGCTTCGTCTGATAAGGATGAATGGCCTTGTTTGGTGTGTGGGGAACCATTTGCTAATAGCAGACCTTCAGAAAAATGGGTCCAGTGTCGGGGTTGTAGAAATTGGTCACATGCAGAATGCACAACTGGAGTAGGCCTAGATCTGTATGTAAGTCAAAACTGTGAGTCTGATTAGGCATTACAGTATTGCTATAAAAAAAATAGCAATACTGTAATGTCTATTCAGACTCGCAGTTTTGACATACCTAAAGATCTAGGCCTACTCCAGTTGTGCTTTATGCATGTTTAAGTTTTTGAAAGGCATTCATAAGCGAATACTTTTGAGTTTGAGACTATAAGGAAGTTGGTGTTTTTAACTTTCAGATATCAATATTCAACAGAAAGGACATATTTTATCAAATTAATTGAATATTTAGTTCCATATATTTTTCATGAAAGTAGATGTTCCTTTTGTTACAAAAATTCAGAAGAAAGGGAAGCTAGTTTAATATTGCTAGTCTAAAAGAAGGGGATACCTTTTAGAAAATCAATTAATTGCTTAGTTTTACATTCTATTCATTAGGAGACACAAATCTGACTGTGTTCCTATATTTCACATCGAGATTTATAGGGCATAGTTCTCAAAAAGGGAATACAATTTATATTTTTTTAATGTGAAAAATTTTTTTTCCTTGTTTCTGTGAGTTTTATTATTGTAAACCAGAGTGGGGTAAAAGGCCTACCCAGTGGGCTTCTTACCCCACATGCGGGGTATGAAGCCCCCTTTATTATTTTTTTTGAATTGTCATTATAATAGTCAAAATCATAATGAGTGGATATAATATATTCCATAGATAGGCCTTAGCCTAAGCTTTCATCAGAACTTTTTTTTTTTTAATTCTATTGCAAAAAATGTGGCTACAACAGCCAATCTCCCTCAAGAGGGGCAACTTACCCCACCTTACCCTATATACGAGGGTAACAGATGTGTATAAGTGTGTTTACGTGGGCGACAGGTGTGTAGGTGTGTTTACGTGAGTGTAAGTGTGTTTACGAGGGCCACAGGTGTGAGTAGGTGCTGTCTGGCCTTCCCTACCTCCCCCGGGAACAGAAGAATTAAGAGGGTCCCCAGATTGGTAATTTTAGCGCATCTAGGGCACAGCCATCTCTATATAAAGATGGCTTTGATCTAGGGATAAATCTGTTGAATATGTCTCCATGGGAATATTTTGGGGAATTCTGGTCGTGTTTAGTGATAATTTAGGGATTTATGACGTGGTCGCCTCTCTAAATATTACCAAAACAGCAGAGCTAAGTGGCCATTTGTTTTGTGAACTATATTTTGTATCGTGAATTTTCATTGGCTTATGGAGTCAGCCAAACTGACGCGTCGACCAATCACCGTCCAGTCACGCTGAGGGTGCGGTCGACCACCATCATCATCATCATCATCTTCTTCTTCTTTTGACCTGTGACGCTTTGTATCGCTTCTTAGGTCCTCCTTTCGTTCTTTTTTTCTTCTTTTTTCACTTGTACACACTTTTCTTTTCAGTATTACATCACTTTCTTAAGCACTTTCTCCTGAACTCAGGTTTTCTGTCCTTTTCTTTCCCTGAACTACTTGCCTATGTGCTTTGCTATTTTCCGCTATTACACTTTTCACTCCACTTTCACTGCTCAGATCTTTTTTCCCAGCAACATGCCAAGAAAATTTTTGTGTGGGGTATTAATTTCACTGCTTCCTCCTCACTGCCATATAGTCCTAACACGGTACTTATTCCTATCCTTAGTTGTATAATCACACTCTGTACTGCCTGGGGGTTAGGATGGCATGCTCCTCCCTTCTCCTTTGTTGTTTTACTTGCAACAATAAACTATCAATCCGTCTTCCTCCTCCAATCTGCTATGCCACTCCTCTTCCCCAATAATTTCCAAAAAGTTACTTGAAAAAATTCTGGAAGGAAAGACAAATAGTTCAGAAGACTAAAACACAAGTGCAAAATCAGTGAAAAAAAGATGTGAAGTGAGAACTGAAGAAGAAAATTAGAGTTGAAGCACGAGAACATTGACATCAGATCATGTTTAATTTGTGCATGTATAGTTTTATCTGTTTCACTAACTGTAAATTTTTGTTGTATTGGAAGGCATCTAGGAATATTTCTCTAACTAATTTGTTGTCAGTGCTTAAGGCATGTTTGGTGTAGGTTGATTGAACAGAAAATCCAGGAGCCGTTGCAAAGGCTTATCACGGCCCCACGGGACCACCTGCTGATTTCCCTCACACACAGAAATACGCACCCACCCAGTAAGTTCATGAATTTGTATTTTTGGAAATTTCTATGCAATGTAGTCCCATCAAGGTCATGCAAAAATGTGAATAAAGCCATATGTTAAGCGTACTGGCAACAGGATGTCATGACATTCTATATTGCAACAAATAATGGGCCTAATGTAAATACTTTAGCCGCGGCATGTTATGAGTGTCATTTCCTTGAGAGTATTGTTTGAAGGGTTTTGAGCAAAGGAATAATAGGAATGTATAAGTGTAACTAATGTATGGTTGCTAAGCAAGAGAATTGAGGCATATAGCTGCGTACACGGATTTGAACCGAGCTGCTCATGCAGGCTACCCAGAGCCCCGTCCACACACTGTCCGCCGCAGACACTGACTAAAGCGAGGGTTTTGCTCGTCCACCACTCGCTCAGTCGCCTCTGACTCGCTTTTGTATGTGTATGCGGTGGACAGTGTATGCCCATGAGGACAGGACAGGACTTGAGTACATGAAGGTATAGGATACCAATATATAGGGGTCTAGCTTTTTTTTAGGCTTTATATCTTTAATAGTTTAGAAAGTTGAAGCAATGGGATATTTTATGATGTAGATAGGCTCATCACTCCCCATTTTCCTTTATGAACAAAATTTGGAAAATGTTAAGATCTTTGCCTGTCTTACTGTGGGGAATGAAACTTTTTTTCTGGTTGATATAAATGTGCCAGGGAGCTTCGAGTAGCTTCCAGAAACTTAATGGTGTAACTGGCAGGCCAAATTCGGAGGAGATTTAAGGAGATAAAACAAGAAGATTATGACCACTTGGACTTCTCGGTGCCATTTAATGCGGAGAAGTGTCACCCTGCTTCTCTGGCTGGACTATATAAATGCTTCTCTTTTCTGAATGATAAAGCTCCACCAGATTTGGTGTACAGGGAGTGGCAGAAGCAGGCAATTGAAGGAACTAAAATCATGAAAGATAAAGAAACTGATCTTCAGTTCTGGAGAGAGAGACTGACTAAAAAAAACCCACAAGTGGTGAGCTTAAGTACAGGAATCTTTGGAAAGTAATTGAGTGCATGATGTCACTACCATGTGCAAATGCTCTGGTGGAAAGACTTTTTAGCAACTTGAAAAAATTGAAAGTAACGGTAGAAACTCACAGAAAAGAGAAACTATTGCATGGAAAACAGGGAATGGCCTCACTTGGGATCACTGCTGATGAACTTTCTGTACATGATCATCCAAAAATGTTAAAACTTTTGTGAAATGTTAAAAGCAATGCTACAGACAGTAAAGCCCATGAAATCATTGCTGAAAAACTAAAGTCATAAATTTTGTCATGAATTGTGAAATAGAAACATATGTAATTTGTAACTATGGAGTAGTAGTATTCATTTTTGCCAACAAGCTAGTGTCACAAGGGATTACCTGACCTATTTTGATAATTTACCCAGAAATTATTTTTTTATGCAAGTGATTTTTTTTTGTTGCTGAGTACTATAAGTGGAAATTTAAGAAAAAGTAGAAAACTAACATTTCTTGTATATTACATGACTGCATTTTTGCTGAAAAGTAAAATAATGACAATTTTTTTTTACCATACTGACATGTTTATACCTTACAAATTGGATGTGGATACAGTACTAGTCACTCATGTTACCATATCTGTAACTTTGAGAATGTTAAGCTGTTGCCAAGATGAGGAGTGTGTGTCTCAGAGAAGTTACTGGTAAGAAAATGCTTTATTTTCTTTCTACTTAACCAACATATTTATACGTATTGTACCTTGTAAACTAGAAGGATATACTAGTCACTTATGTTGCATTGCT
Source organism: Eriocheir sinensis (assembly GCF_024679095.1). NCBI lineage: Eukaryota > Metazoa > Arthropoda > Malacostraca > Decapoda > Varunidae > Eriocheir > Eriocheir sinensis. The sequence continues at coordinate 9,126,558 of NC_066556.1, forward strand.
TAGAAAGGGTTTAACTGTTGCCAAGGTGGGAAGTGTGTGTCCCAGAAATGCCACTCTGGTGGGATGCATTATTATTATTACTTATATTTATTATTTATTTATGCCAAAGGAATATATACCAAAGCTTACTGTATGTTGAAAAAATAAACCTAATCAGTATTAAACTTCTAGTATTGTTTTACGTTTTCATAAAAAATATGTCTTTCTTGGATATATGTGTATTTGTTTTTTCTAATCTGGGGACTTTTTGTCCAATCTAGGGATATTTCAGCTGAAGTCTAGGGAATTACTGATCAGCCTTTGAGAGAGCAATGATACCCCATTAACAGTCATCACTCACCAGCACAGCCAGTCAGCCAGGCTTGGGGAACTAACTGGGCAGTCCGCTGCAGCACAAACAATCGTCAACAACAACAAAAGCTGCCACCATGTCGGCACCACTCACTCGTTCTGTGCTGGTGACGGGGTGCAGCAGGGGTCTTGGCCTTGAGATGATCCGCCAACTCACTGCTGCCGAGAACCCTCCACAGGTTATAATAGCAACCTGCAGGAACCCCGACAAGGCTGCGGTGAGTGGGCCACTTGTTACTCTACTTTAGTCCTCTTAAAATAGGGTAGGCCTAGTGGTGCTGCCAGCTCTAATAGCATCAACACACACACACACACACACACACACACACACACACACAATGTTCTTTTCTGTTCTGCCAGACACAGCCCATTAACAGCAGCAGCAGCTCAACAAATACCCTTGCTATACAATAAAGGATCACCTGATGTCTGTTCTTTTTGTCTGTGCATGTATTCCTATCTATGTGTTCCTCACTCTCTCCTCTCCGTTACCCAGGAGCTGCAGGCCTTGGCGCAGGCTCACCAGCAGGTCAAGATAATGAAATTGGGTAAGTTGAGTGATAAGAATTTAGAGTGATAGAAAGATTTAAGTGAGGCAAAGTGAATGAATGAGTAATGTTGAGATGGATAAGAGTGCTCTTTCAAATAAGAGGTTTCCTGCTGTCTGTGCAATAAGGGTGTATCTCGTTAGTATAAATGAGATGTACGGTGATTGTATGTCAGATATTGATTACTGTTGCAAAATTAATTAAAATAGGCATACCTCGGTTTACGAGTTTAATTCATTCTGGAATTTTGCTCGCAAACCAAAACACACGTAAACCAAAACGAATTTCCCCATTTAAATTAATGGGAATCCAATTAATGCATCCCATATCCCCCCCAAATATTAACAAAAAATAATTTAAAAGTATGTTATTTTATACAGAATAAAAGTAATTTTACAAACAACTAGCAATGATAATATATATATATATATATATATATATATATATATATATATATATATATATATATATATATATATATATATATATATATATATATATATATATATATATATGAGAGTATAATAATATAATATCTAAATAATATAGTGCTGAAAACACAAAGATTGCACACTAGAGCACAAACGTACGTGGACATAAGCGTGCAGTGCTACCTCTGCGAGTGTGCAAAGTGGACTTAGGCGGTGTCACACTGAGGGTTCTCTTTCAACCGTAGGAGCTAGGAGCAACCGCGGTTGCCCGTACGGCCAACCAGGAGTGAATTGTTGGTTTGGGTAAACACTCCTGTCCTCCCATCTTTGAAGCCATAATCGTACCCACAACGGCTTTTTGTTTCCAATTAACTTCAGCAACAAATCCATAATTTGAGTGACAGCAGGACAAGCCACAACAGCCCTTACTTTTGCAAACGGCCCCATGAAGAGAACAAAGAGAGGAGGGCCTAAGAAGCGAAACAAACTGTTACAGGTCTAAAAAAGATGATGTGAATTCAGGGCGACTGGTATGTTTACATTGTGGATATCGGCAACCGACCTTGATCATGTGTGACGCGTGTCATCTGGTAATCAAGGATGACCCCCTTTTCTTGAGACTTTTTCACCTCCCTCCCATGATCTGCCAGAGCACTCTTTCTTGTCCATATGACTAGATGAACCAACACAATTTCTCATTTTGTCACTCAAGGACAAAATGTGTTGATTTGGTCACAATTACGATATCTACAGTTCATTAGGAACATTTCCCTAGCTACTTAGCGTCACTACATGTGATGGAATTTCTTAAAATGTCCTTTTTCTCTACAAAATATTGACCAATTGCATCGTTTCACTCTCGTTTCTAATGATGACGATGCTTTCATACCGGAAAGTTCTTACTTATCCTACAATGATGCTTTAAAATGGTCTGTGGTGCAGCAGTAAGACGACAGTATCCTCGTTAACTCTATATCCACCCCCACCTGGCAGGGCTACCTATAGGAAGCTCAAGAAATGGTCATCGCCATAGGGCTAAGGAGGTGTTGCACGGTGTGTTTACCTGTGTTGCCAGCCCCGCCGCGGCTTGCCCCACTCCCCTGAATTCTTGCCAAGAATTAGGGGGACTTCTTTACAATCTGACGTGCCAGAACAAGAAATGCTAGAATTTCGCAAGATCTGAGAAATTCTTGCTCGCGCTAGGGAAATTCTTGATCACCAGATGACGGCTTAAAATTGTAGTTGCCTCTTGCACATACTGCCAATGCGGTTGGAGGAAAAGGCTCAGTGTGATACCAGCTTTAGATTCTATTCCCATTGTTTTCCGCTCTGAGCGCTCTCATTCCAGTTTGACGCCACCTTCAGGGAGTGACTTTTGACAGATGTGCAGGACTATGGGTCTCTGTCGCACCTGGCGAGCGAGGTGAAGGAGGCTGTGGGGGACGCGGGCCTCAACTTGCTGGTGAACAACGCCGGCATCTTGGACTCGTGTCCCACCCAGTCCCACGGCGCCATGCTGGACGACCTGGAGCCACAAATGTTCCGTAATGTCTTCGAGACCAACACCCTCGCTCCCCTCATGCTCATCAAGGTAAGGAGTCAGTAGGTGCAGGGGGTGTGGTGGGGGTTGGGTGAAGGTGTATACACGTGACCTTTGTAACAGGAATTTTGTCTAAACACGGCTTTCTTAGACCCATGATATGATTCATTGTGGTCTCTCCTTTATTGGTAATGGGAAATTCTCTCTCTCTCTTTGGCACCCTTCCTAGGCTCTGCTACCTCAGCTAAGAGTGGCTGCAGCGGCGGGCGGTGCGATGGGCGTGTCTCGAGCGGCGGTGATCAACGTGTCTTCTGACCTGGCCAGCATGGGCATGTTTGTGGAGAAGCAGGATGTGTATGCTTACCGGGCCAGCAAGGCAAGTCATAGATCTTCCCCTGCCATGAACATGTCTCATTGGCGGGTCACTTTGTCGTATCCTTGGTGCTATACTGTACCCTCCTTTCTCTTTACTTTTACCGTGTACGTCTCGATGGCCACTTCAATGCCTAGCTTCACCGCACATATACTATAGTTATACCCGTCCCTGGTTATACCATCGTATCTTCTTCTAGCATTACCTGATAATGTAACTTTTTTGAGATATGCCTTTGTGTACCTTTTCTAGGACACAGTCATTGTCTGCCTTATTGCTGTATCTAAAGTTTCTTTTTCAGTCATTTTCCTTCCTTAACATTTCGCTGTATATTTTTACTTTGTTCATTTTGTTATATCACTTGAAATTCCATTCTGCCATAGCCTCATTGTGCTCACTCCCAACACTCAACTTGTCGCTTCTCTTAACATATGTTATAGGGAATATGTTAAACTTGGAATTACATGTAAACCCTAAAAGAATCAGGGATTTCATGTAATTGCTGTGACTGTCAGGAAATACATGAAATCTCTATATTTTCTTGGGATTTCGTGAAATCACTGGTTTTTAACTCCAGTCATTACGGGAAATCCCTAAAGGTTGGTTTAATATAAAATACAATACCTATAGAACAGTTTGTCAATGATGCACTGACACCTAAATGGTAAAATATATCTGAAGACAAACTATAAGGTAATAAGAAACTAAGAAAAAAATTCATGCAAAATTTTTCATGAGGTTTTTACATATTATGTCAATAATGCACTTTCATTTAAATGATAGAATATGTTGAAATATCATCCTCTGGTATGCGTCTCTTCTTAGTAAGCTTTTCAATATCACAACATTGTAAAACCTCATACTTGTTAAGTAAGTAATAGTCACGGCATACAAATTTCCACTCGTACGCTCATGACTCTGCTCTGCAATATTCAACTTCTTTCAACAGAAAACCCTTTCAACAGGAATTACAAGACTCCAGACTGGAGGCTGCAGAACATGTAACCTCAGACCTTACTATCATTTCTGATTGGGGTAGAAAGAACCTGGTGTCATTCAATGCCTCAAAAACTCAATTTCTCCACCTATCCACTCGACACAATCTTCCAAACACCTATACCCTGTTCTTTGACAACACTCAGCTGTCACCTTATTTTGCACCAAGCATCCTTGGTCAATCCTTAACACAAAATCTTAATTGGAAACTTTGCATCTCCATTGCTAAATCAGCTTCCTCGAGGTTGGGTGTTTTGTATCGTCTCCGCCAGTTCTCCCCTCCACAGATGCTGTCCATATACAAGGGCCTTGTCTGCCCTCGTATGAAGTGTGTGTGTGTGGGAGGGGGGTCCACACACACACAGCTCGCTTGGACAGGGTGGAGTCTAAGGCACTTCGTCTTCACAACTCCCCTACTCTTACTAACAGTCTCCTATCTCTTAAAATTTGTCGCAATGTTGCATGTCTTTCAATCTTCTACTGATATTTTCATGCTGACTGCTCTTCTAAATTTGCTATATGTATAACTGCATGCCTCCTCCCTGCCACGGCACGGCTGCACTCGACTTTCTACTCTTGCTCACCCCTATACTGTCTGTATCCCATATGCAAGAGTTAACCAGCATCTTCATTCTTTTATCCTCTCTACTGATAAACTCTGGAACAGCTTTCCTTTGTCTCTATTTCCTTCTGCCTACAGCTTGATCTCTTTCGAGAGGAGTGTCAAGACACCTCTTCTCCCGAAATTTACCTCTCTTTCGCCTCTTGTTCTGTTTTCTTTTGTTGGAGCAGCGCATGGCGGGCTTTTTTTTGTTGCTACATTGTTTTAGTGCCCTTGAGCGGTTTCCCTATTTGGAAAAAAAAAACAATAATAATAAAACAAAAAAACCCGGCAACTCTTAGATGTAATACTTTCAGCCGTTGTTTTAACTTATAAAATAATTTTGAAATACTGTTCTTTGGGTATCAACACATTTTGCATTCTTCGTATTTTTTTTAAAGTTCGGTTTTAAAATTCTCGACAGGTTCAATCATTATTGTAACGACACAACCACTATGTTTTCGAACACTGTAGAGAGGAGTGAAGTATCACACAAGAGATTCAAATGTCAGTTGGAGAAAAACAATAATGGAGATTACAGTTTGGTCCTTAACAACCATTACACTCATACCCGGCTGTTGGTCCTTACAAATAAAGTGAGATTGCTTAGAGCTCGTCAACAATTAACCATTACGCACATTCAGTAACATCCAAACGGAATTTGTGTATCAAGACACCTTACAAACCAGTGATTTCGCGAAATTCCAGGAAAATATAGAGATTTCATGTATTTGCTGATGGTCACTGCGATTACATGAAATCCCTGATTTTTTTAGAGTTTACGTGTAATCCCTGGTTTCACATTTTCATTTCAGGGATTTACCCCCTAAAAAGGGGGAACGGGCCTTTGTCATGCGACGGCCCGTCGCAGGGGGGAACCCGCCGCTGGCGTGCGGCGGGTGTAGGGATGCCTCCGCCGCCGCCACAGCCACGGGTAATAGCCGGCGAGCAGCGACGGAGGCACGGGCTCTCTGGGCAGGCGCCCAGCAGACACCCGTAGCGGTACTCGTGCGAGCAGCCGACTGGTCGACTTGACCGCGGAGGGGTGGCCCAAAGCGAGGATGACCCCACGGGTCCACCTCGCCTCCGTAGAAGGGCCACCCGGCTGCTCGCCCGAGGAGTGCTGGCGTTCCACTGGTTTCACATATTCCCTGTAACATTATATAGAGTTCAGGTTTGTTGCATCACCTCTCTCCTTGCTTTCTCTGCATTACCTCTCCTTGCTTTCTTGTCTTTACCTCTCATGTCTGGTGCTTGGTTAATTAACTAATCCTCACGCCCAGTACACACCACTACCATCACCACCACTGACAAAACCTTGCCCAACCACCACTACCACCACCACTACTACCACTCACCATCTGTATTCTCATCACCACCATGCACCGAAAACCGAAAACTTTGACTCACTTCACATCATCCTCGTGCCCCATACCACCATCACATCCATCTATGTACTCACCATTACGACGAATACAACTTGCCTCCCAACAGGCTGCCGTCAACATGGTGACGAGGACTCTTGCGTCGGACCCCGCAGCAGCGGCGGGCGTGTTGTGTGTGTCGGTGCACCCCGGGTGGGTCCGCACCGATATGGGGGGAGGCGAAGCACCGCTGAGCAAGCAGGAAAGTGTCTCACAAATGCTTCGCGCCTTCTCCACCCTCAAGGAGAAGCACAACGGCCTCTTCATCTCCTATGACGGAACCGTTTTACAGTTTTGATGATCGTGCCATGCTGCTGGTCGTGGCTTTTCAACATGGAACTGTCATCTGTCAAAAGAGTTTCATATTACACATGTATTGGATAAAATATAATGTTAGCATAATGAATACTTGTTTCCTTATCTAACACTTATGGCAGCTGACTGTATAAATTTAATTAGTTGTCAAGAAGCTTTAACGGTACTGTAACGACTTCCTATTTCAACCTATTCTGTCAGGGGATGCTTCTTAGAAGTGACTGAAATGTAGGAGTTTTAAAAAGACTGACCTGGCATGTATGGAAGGTCTTCTGTGGGCACAGAAAGCGTCCCCTGACAGAGTCCCTCAGGAGAGAGAGAGAGAGAGAGAGAGAGTAGTGCTGTGCCCAGAATCGTATGATAAAGGTGTGTAAAGATGTGCGAGTGTGTCCAGGTATGTGTAGGTGTATTTACGAGGGCGACAGGTGTGTGTGGGTGTGTTTACGAGGGTGACAGGTGTGTGTGGGTGTGTTTACGAGGGTGACAGGTGTGTGTGGGTGTGTTTACGAGGGCGACAGGTGTGTGTGGGTGTGTTTACGAGGGTGACAGGTGTGTGTGGATGTGGGCGACAAGTGTGTGTAGGTGTGTTTATGAGGGCGACAGGTGTGTGTAGGTGTGTTTACGAGGGCGACAGGTGTGTGTAGGTGTATTTACGAGGGCGACAGGTGTGTGTAGGTGTATTTGCGAGGGCGACAGGTGTGTGTAGGTGTGTTTACGAGGGCGACAGGTGTGTGTAGGTGTGTTTACGAGGGCGACAGGTGTGTGTAGGTGTGTTTACGAGGGCGACAGGTGTATGTAGGTGTATTTACGAGGGCGACAGGTGTGTGTAGGTGTGTTTACGAGGGCGACAGGTGTGTGTAGGTGTGTTTACGAGGGCGACAGGTGTGTGTAGGTGTGTTTACGAGGGCGACAGGTGTGTGTGGGTGTTTACGAGGGCGACAGGTGTGTGTAGGTGTGTTTACGAGGGCGAGAGGTGTGTGTAGGTGCTGTCTGGTCTGCCCCACCTCCTCCGGGAGCAGAGGAAGAGAGCACCGGGGTGTGTAAAGTAGAGAATTAACAGTCATCACTCACCAGCACAATCAAGTCAGCCAAGCTTGGGCCACTGGGTAGTCCGCCGCAGCAGCGACAGTCGTCAACAACAGGCAGACAACACAAGGTGTCAGCCAGTCTCCGCCGCTCCGCCTCACAGTTAATACTCGTCCCAGGACCGCCACCATGTCGGCACCACTCGCTCGTTCTGTGCTGGTGACGGGGTGCAGCAGGGGCCTCGGCCTTGAGATGGTCCGCCAACTCGCCGCCGCCGAGAACCCTCCACACGTTATAATAGCAACCTGCAGGAACCCCGACAAGGCTGTGGTGAGTGGGCCAAGCGGTACTCTACTGTAGTCTTCTTAAAGCAGGGTAGGCCTAGTGGTGCTGCCAGCTCTAACAGCATCGACGGGCTTGAGCTGTCTTTAGCGCACCACCTGTATCCTCTCCGAGTTACATTGGTTCTAGGATTTGAGCGTTGAGGTATTGAGCAAGTCAGGTCCTATCAAAAGGGTATCATGGCCATGACACCAGCATTACACACACACACACACACGCCTCGGGGCTCCCTTATGTAGTGAAATGGTTAGCGAGCTCGCCTAAAAGCAGAAATCTTGGGTTCCCGGGCGGAGTGAAGACGGATGGGCAGTTTCCTTTAATCAGTGCCAGTGCCCCATGCCCATGTCCACCCAGCAGTGCATGGGTACCGGGTATCAGTCGGGATCAGTCAGTTGTCAGTTCGCTCATTCGGGGAGGGTACCGATAGTCTATCGCGTGGTCAGACCTTGGTGAATTACAAACACACATACTCCTCTTCATTTGTACCGCACGCAGTCCAGCAACAGTAGCAGCAGCTCAACAAACACCCTTGCTATAAAACAAAAGATCACCTGGTACCTGTTCATTCTATGGATGTATACCTATGTATGTGTTCCTCACTCTCTCCTCTCCTTTACTCAGGAGCTGCAGGCCTTGGCGCAGGCTCACCAGCAGGTCAGGATAATGAAATTGGGTAAGTTGACCAGGAACAGTAAAGCAGAGTCGAGTAATATGAATTTAGAGTAATAGAAAGATTAAGGTAGAGGCAAAATGAAGGAATGAGTAATGAGATAAATAGCCACGTTCTTTCGAACGAGTGTTTTCCTGCTGTCTGTGCACCAAGGGTGAATCTTGTTAGAATAAATGACGTGTTCGGTGATCGAATGCCAAATATTGATTACTGTTGCAAAATTGAACGGGCTGGGCCGACCATCAGGACCCACCGGAAGACCGACCACGACGTAAAAAAAAAAAAAAAAAAAAAAATTAAGAAACACATTTACTTTGTTTCAAGCACAACACAGAGGTACCTGAGTATTTGTTCTTGAATTTGAACTATCGTTATGTGCTTATACAGACTTGTACTCAAGTAGAGTCAGCTGTACTTGAACCCAAGCCTACTATATTCACAGTCATGTAAAATTACTTGATTTTTTTCATTTATTGAATCCACACTATCATACTGTATGGTGAAAATATTTATGAAATAGCAAAAAAAAAAAAAAAAAAAAAACAGCAATGAGAACGTTTCTTACAAATAATTCTCCAGGATAATTAAGTGAAAAAAAAAAAAACAATAGTTTTTGTATAACCGAAGGGCACACGGTTTTAAGTCGATGATGACGCTCAAGACTGCACGTGCCTGCCACCCGTCACCTCAGATTAAAATAATTAAATTTATGCACGGCCAGCCGCTTGGAGACCATAGGGATTTGTTACTGATTAGTCTTATGCTACTTGTGGATAAAAAAAAGTTTTTTTATTTGAATTGTTCTGATCGCAGCCGAAGTAAAGAGGCCATGGCCACCGCACCCAAAGTGAATCCATAAGACAGAGTCCCGTGGAACTCTATTCGATACTCTATTTTAGAGAATGATGTAACACCCCGAGTCATAGGATCACATTCATGAGCTTTTCTGCAAACACACACTCAAAGATTCACTTCCTTGACATGGTTTTCATATACGCCCTGATACCTGAGTCTACCCTGAACCGTAGATATTACCAGTTTGACGCCACCTTCAGGGAGTGACTTTTGACAGACGTGCAGGACTACGGGTCTCTGCCGTGCCTGGCGAGCCATGTGAAGGAGGCTGTGGGGGACGCGGGCCTCAACCTGCTGGTGAACAACGCCGGCGTCATGGACTCGTGTTCCGCCCAGTCCTACGGCGCCTCGTTGGACGACCTGGAGCCACAGATGTTCCGCAATGTCCTCGAGACCAACACCCTCGCTCCCCTCATGCTCATCAAGGTAAGGAGTCAGCAGGTGTGGCGGTGATTTGACGGTGTATGCACGTGACTTCGTAACATCAATACTGTCTGAAGATCAACTTTCTTAGATCCATGGTATGATTCGTTGTGGTCTCCTTTTTTTGGTAACGGAAAATCTCTCTCTCTCTCTCTCTCTCTCTCTCTCCCCGGCACCCCCTTAGGCCCTTCTACCTCAGCTAAAAGTGGCGGCTGCGGCGGGCGGTGCGATGGGCGTGTCTCGAGCGGCGGTGATCAACGTGTCTTCCATCATGGCCAGCATGGGCACGTTCCTGGAGAAGCCGGACCTGTATGCTTACCGGGCCAGCAAGGCAAGTCATAAATCTTCCTTCGCCCTGAACATGTCTTGCTGGCGGGTCACTTCTCCTCCTTAGCGGTATACTGTACCCTCTTTTTTTTTTCTATTTCTACCGTGTACGCCTCGATGTCCGGTAAATATGGAGAATCACTACGCGCCTCCAATATTCCTCCCACGGCAATAACCTTTCCAAGCTATCACATACTGTTGTACTACTCAAGTTTTACCGGGGCATCAAACATATATGCGTCTACAAGTGATGATAAGAAATAAGAGATAATATTCCTCTCCCCTTCAACAACATTAAAACACGTGGTAGTGAGGAGGGCTATGAAGACCAGGGAAATTGTGGGGTAAAAGCAGCTATTGCAATGATGCTGTCTACCTGAAATGAAGCGTTTCTGTGCTCTACTTACGGTGAAATTATATATTTTCTAAATCAAGCCACCAATGGCTGCCGTGTAGGCCAGCGCCATTTTGATGGCGATAGTGCGCCTGCTCTATAGATGCAGGCAGTGGCGTACCGAGGGTGGGGGGCCATGGGGTCATGGCCACCCCCTTTTGCGAAGAAAAATAATAATGAATAAACAAAATTGTTACAGGAAAATAATAGGAATTAGCATTACGATTACGTGTGTGTGTGTGTGTGTGTGTGTGTGTGTGTGGAGTTGAGAGCTCAGTGGCACCGAGTTATTTCCCCTTTGGTTTTGTTTTGAGTTAATGGTAGGATATAAGGAGTGCTCTGAGTGAAATAAAAGTAAGGTGTTAAATGATGGGTTCATAAAATTGTGTGTAAAGTGCGATGTCAAGCTGTCAACTGAAAGCGGCGGAGGGGTGTTTGTAGCGCGAGCGGGGAGACAGGAAGAAGAGGAATACGAGATTGGGATGGCTCTGGCAGAGAGAGAGAGAGAGCACGAAAGTCGTAAGTGTGCCTTCTCTCCTTCTTGTCTCTCATATTTACTTGATTTTAGGTGTAAGGTGTAGTCAAAGTGACTGCAGGACTATATAATCATACTGTAGACGCACCAAGTGAATTTGTCTGGTGACAGTGGTGAGTATGTAATATGATTCTGTATTATGACGGGGAGAGTGGCAGGCGACGCGAGACGCGTATGGGACCTGTAAGGTCGACCTTTGCCGCTATATTACCACCTTTAATGACCGTTTTGTGCTTGACAGTGGACAGTGTAGAGTGGCTGAGTAACTATTGTATGTTCAGCGCCTGAACAATGGAAATGCTGAGTTGAATAAGAGCAGGTGATCTATTTTGAGAAACATTAAAAGACGACGTAGGCTCACGTGGCCGTAGCCTATTCATGTTATCCGTATAATATTTTCTGACCACAAATTCCAAATTTCTGAAAATTATGATTGATAGACTTCATTTTCTGTTTATGTAGTACTTTTTTTCTATAGCGTGTGTCATTTCTTGAATTCACGCAGGCTTGGGATTTGTGCCTTTCCATTCTTTACATATTTCCTCCTTGGTCACAAAACGCTTCACGTACGTACTCTATCTGGTGTAAGAAAGTCACCACTGACTCGGCTGATGCCCCGGATAATTCAGTTAATCAGGTAGGTAAATAATGAAATAATGATTAAGAATAATTACTGCAAAACACGTTAGGTGAAGAATCAGCAGCCAAGCCTCATCTAAAGCAATAAGTGACCCAGGTTTATATATATCTATATATATATATATATATATATATATATATATATATATATATATATATATATATATATATATATATATATATATATATATATATATTGGCCCCTTTTCAATTTTCTGGGTACGCCACTGGATGCAGGTAACCCATCTCTTGCTATAAGGGATCGAGTGTTAAAGGAAAATCGAGTATTAAATGTAAGAGATTCCGGAGTCCAAGTAGTTGGTTTGAGAGGCTTTTATGTTGGTTTCAAATGTGCGACGAGTATAATTGGCGTCGCGGTCAGCTGTTTCTTGGCTTTCCCCTGCCGAGGTCGCCACTCACCACTAGGGATGGGCAAGTACCGTTAATTTGAGTACCAGTAGTACCGGTACCGAAAACTCAAGTACCGTTAGTACCGGTACCGGTACCCGAAGGAGTTTTTCTTTTCTTAATGACTTCTGATGAAATTCCCAAATAAATTTCCTGTAAAGAAAACTCACTCTCCTTCAACTTAATATCAACTAGAGTAGAAATGCAACGTTTAGGAGCCTTCTGATTAATGTAAAATCACTTAGGTTTAAGGACACACCACCTAGTCTGGACCATGGGGTCTGTGTGGTCTGTTTTTATATTTAAATCTCTCTCTCTCTCTCTCTCTCTCTCTCTCTCTCTCTCTCTCTCTGAATGAAGTGAATATTTATTTTTTCGGAAAAAAATAGCATGTATAGTTATTATGGATGTACTCGATCATAGTCTAATAACAATAACAATATATATTAGCGTTTTCTAAAGACTCGTGGGACTCACTAACGTTTAACCCAAGACTTCGTTTTCTTTTTACTTCCCACTGTTAAATTCGTATGACTCGTTAACTTATATATATATATATATATATATATATATATATATATATATATATATATATAGATAGAGAGAGAGGTGGATATCTTGTGTGATGGGGTAGTGGTACTCGATCATAGTCTAATAACAATAATATTTATTAGCAACCTAGAAAAGAAAAGAATCGGACATGAAGAATTATCCAGTAACTCCAATAAATAAATCAAAAATAAAATAATGGAAACGGGGCTGTGATGGAAACGGAAGCAGGACAAATGGTGGGAACCTGGGGAGACGGTCAGCAGGTACGCAGTGCCGAGTGATCAGCTTCCCGGAACCCAGTGATCATGAGGCTTCGCGGTACCTGGTACCGGTACCGGGTACCGCGAGGAATCGATTCTTAGCGGTACCTGGTACCGGTAACTGGTACCGGTAGCTGGTATCGGTACTGGTACCGCGAAGCCTCATGATCACTTGGGTTCCGGGAAGCTTAATGATCACTCGGCACTGCGCATTGCCGCTAGTACCGGTACCGTTTGGATCTCAGTGACGCTCGGCGCTCGCCCGCCTCCATGTGGTATGGGCCCTGTGTGTAGACGCTGAGTCACTGCCCCACTGACCGTCTCAACAAGTTCCCACCATTTTGTCCTGCTTTTCGTTTCCATCACAGCTCCCGTTTCCATTATTTCATTATTTGATTTATTTATTGGAGTTACTTGATAATCCTTCATGTCCGATTCTTTTTTCTTTTTTAGGTTGCTAATATATATTGTTATTGTTATTAGACTATGATCGAGTAGTCGAGTACCCATATCACCGAGATATCCACCACTGAATGGTGATCTCTCTGAATGAAGCGAATATTTATTTTTTCGTTAAAAAAATAGCATGTATAGTTATTATGGATGTACTCGATCATAGTCTAATAACAATAACAATATTTAGCAGCAACCTAAAAAAAAAATCGGACATGAAGAATTATCAATAAATCCAATAAATAAATCCGAGCAACTGGTACCGGTACCGAGCAATCTGGTACCGGTACCGTACCGTTTAGCTGGTACCGTTAGTACCTGCCCACCCCTACTCACCACCAGTATTTGAAGAGGAGAAGTGGCGGACGGACGTGGCAACATTCCATCTAGTAAAGGTAAGGGGGGGGGGGGGTCCCTGGGGGGGATTCCCTGGGGGTGGGGTCCAGGGGGAGGTGCAGCCCCCCTTGTTCAGCAGGGGGGGGGTCGAGGCTCGTTAGCAAGTCGTAAAATTCGGTTGTAGTAGTTTATGCTCCCCCACCCAAAAAACCAGACTTCCCGTGGGTCCCTCAAGATCATTTGGGGAAGGGGATTAATTCGGGTTTTTCCTGACTTTTAAGTACTTCCGCCTTCCTATTATGGTTAAGGGGCATGTATTTAGTCCCTTAACCATAATACGGAGGCGCAATGTCGTATTTTGGAGGCGTGGAGTGATTTTCCACAATTACCTGACTTAAAATTCCATTCTGCCATAGCCTCCTCCTCCTCCTCATTCCCAATACTCAACTTGTCGCTTCTCTTTAAGGTTTGTTGCATCACCTCTCTCCTTGCTTTCTTGTCTTTACCTCTCATGTCTGGTGCTTGGTTAATTAACTCATCCTCACGCCCAGTACACACCATTACCATCACCACCACTGACAAAACCTTGACACAGGTATTAGGTACTCTACAATCGTCCCCACGTCTGACAGCATCACCACTCACCACCTGTAATCTCATCACCACCATCAACCATGCACCGAAAACTGACTCACTACACATCCTCATGCCCCATACCACCATCACATCCATCTATGTACTCACCATTACGACGAACACAACTTGCCTCCCAACAGGCCGCCGTCAACATGGTGACGAGGACTCTTGCGTCGGACCCCGCAGCAGCGGCGGGCGTGTTGTGTGTGTCGGTGCACCCCGGGTGGGTCCGCACCGATATGGGGGGAGGCGAAGCACCGCTGAGCAAGCAGGAAAGTGTCTCACAAATGCTTCGCGCCTTCTCCACCCTCAAGGAGAAGCACAACGGCCTCTTCATCTCCTATGACGGAACCGCTTTACAGTTTTGATGATCGTACCATGCTGCTGGTCGTGGCTTTTCAACATGGAACTGTCATCTGTTAAAAAAAAGTCATATTACACATGTATTGGATAAAATATAATGTTAGCATAATGAATACTTGTTTCCTTATCTAACACTTATGGCGGCTGACTGCATAAATTTATGGCAAGAAGCTTTAGTGGTACTGTAACGACTTCCTATTTCAATCTATTCTGTCAGGGGATGCTTTTTAGAAGTGACTGAAATGTAGGAGTTATAAAAAGACTGACCTGGTATGTATGGAAGGTCTTCTGTGGGCACAGGTAGCGTCCCCTGACAGAATGAATTCAAATAGGAAGTCATTTGGCAAGAGACAGGCTCTTGG
This sequence comes from Eriocheir sinensis, assembly GCF_024679095.1. Classification (NCBI taxonomy): domain Eukaryota; kingdom Metazoa; phylum Arthropoda; class Malacostraca; order Decapoda; family Varunidae; genus Eriocheir; species Eriocheir sinensis. The sequence goes on from NC_066556.1 coordinate 9,141,718, forward strand.
TGAGGTATCTTCTTGGTAAATCTTCTTTGAACTGACCAATACATTAGAAATAGTATACCAAGTGCTGGAAACAGAACGAAAACACATGGGCATAACATCCACAGCCATACTAAGGGTTATGGGCTGGTCTTTGTGTTAAGCATACTGCGGAGGCGGAGGAAATGAAGTAATGAAAGTAGTAATGTATTTTTTTTTTTTATTACATCTGGCCTATAGCGCCCGTCATGGCGCAGGCAATTGTTTATAGTGGCGCCATTATCAATGGCTCATGCTGCCCCCCGGAGCTCATTCTTGATTTCACTTGCGCTGCACAGCTTCTTCTAGAGTCCGGGTTGATAGGTGGTCTTCAGGACAGCATGTAGGTAGTCTTAGGCCACTCGGCGGTGACTGAAAAATCCCAGGTGGTTAGCAGCGGATTCGAACTCGCATCATCGACAGCGCGGCGGAATGTGGGGTCGGCACGCTAACCACTCAGCCACTCAGTAAAGTAATGGAAAAAAAAAAAAAAAAACAGCCTGACCAAGAGATTGACTTGTGTCTATGCCGCTCATTTTTTGTTACCTTTGCCTACGTTTGGCTTAACTGTTTTGACAGAATCCTAAAACATGAAGCACTACCGATAAACAAAAGTTCTTTAATACAAACTCTTAAACTTGACCATTTAGTCCAATCCCAACAATGATCGGCACCCCACGTGGTGCCGCCCCGCCTTTTGTACGCGTCAACACGGAGGGGTGACGTGAATACACCGATTACAATGCGGACGGCACGCAGCAACACGATTACTGTCCAGTGTCTGGGGACAGCAGCCGCCGCCAAGCTTTCCATTATGAATTTTCTGATTCTTTTTTATAGCCCATCCCTTTCACACTGTTTTGTCAAAAGGGTATTCTAAGGAAAGAAAAAACATTCAGTTTATTCTTTATAAATAAGTGTCATGATATTGTTTTTAGGTGATAAAGAAAAAAAGAAAAAAACCTGTGTGCGGGAAGAGGCCAGATCAGGTTTCAAGGCAAACGTGACATTAATTTCTCCACGTGCCTGCCGCCTGTGACATCAGCCTAAGCCCTAGAGGATTTATACACTACAGCCTTCGGAAACAATGGGAGTATGTTAATGAGTTTAATCGCCTTTACTATTAACATGAAGTGCTGTGATGGTTCATATATATAGCGCAGAGCATGACGAGTGGATTTCGAAATGTCAAAGACACCTCCTATCACGAGGACACACTAATGGGCACAAAATAAACACTGTTACTGTATTACTAGTATACGACTCATCTTGTAACGAAGGAGGAAGGAGTGAATGATGGTTGGCCAGGGTCGGAAGAGGTAGGGAAATGACCCATGCAGCCTGATATCAAAAGTTTCTTTCTCCGAAAAGCTGTGATCCAGATTAGTTCATCAGTTACTTTACGCATGCAGAGTCTCTCATTTACAGGCACAGACACATAATGAAGGAGAGCCGGGACTCCTAAGCGGACTCACGCCGGCTAAGTCGAGGACGGGCTGAGCTGCTTCCTAGGGGTGAGGGCATGTTTCGATGCGTGTGCCGAACAAGTTCTCGAAGACCTTATTGTAGTATCCAGCTCGCGTCAAGGCTGTCCTAGCATGGACGTTTGATGCCTCATTACCAATCTAGCACATCGTATGTTTAAAGTTCATTGATCTGTTAGCATATGAATGAGTTCAAGTTAACGGGGGAATAAGATTCGTCTGGCACCATAGTCCATGTGGCACTATGGTCAGATGATGGTAAACACTTAAACACTTTATTATGTTTGTCTTATAACACATACAAAACAAAATATGTACATGCAAACAGCCTTTTGCAAGCAAATTCTGTATTACGTATACAGAAGTTTTACACAACAGTCTCGGGAAGTCACGTGCCATATCTATCACCAGCAGACTGATCAAAAGTTTCTTCAGTAAGACTTCTAATAGACTGCAAACTTCCCAACCTGTACAAGACAGTGTGTTACGGGCGAGATTACCCAGGCAACGACGCAGTAAAGTCTACGGACACAGGTAGCCACATTTACGGCTTCAACGTCAACGGCTTCCATGATGGACAATATGAACAATCTCCACAACAGATTTATTGTCTCACTGCAACAGTTATATACTAGCAGGGCGAATAATTAGCACGCTGTTCATTCTTAGTGTTAGAATGGGGCTCGTTCTTGACGGTTCTTCATTCCCTCGCAGCCACTCATTCCTCCCCGCTCACCTGCTGTACATCTGGCGACCATTATCATATAATTTTCGTTAGTCCTTGATTGATAACAAAATAAGCAAAAGTGAAATAAGCCACACGAGGAGCGAGAGATGGGAGTGTCTTTGTTTTGGGGAGCCATGAGAGTATGAATGTAAGGTGTGGCAGCCAGCGGTTACTGCTCCCAAGTCCAGGGGCCGCCGCTCTGAGGGTGGATGCGGCATGTTGTTATAAAGTATTAAATGTTTCCCTTATATTGCATTTTATTTATAGTCTGGTTAGATTTTGTTCAAGAGTCTCATTTTTATTGATTCAGTAAATTATAATATAATCTTTCAAATGGCAATGGTATGTAAAAAAAGTTGCATAAGCATTTCAGAACTGTTACTGACACACACACACACACACACACACACACACACACGACGATAATCTTTAACACAGAACCACTAACTTTACTTCAGTTGCCCAAGTCTTTCACTTAGTTTCCTCTTCACAGAAAACCGAAGTATAAGAACGCCAACTTATCTGGTATTGCAGGAGGTTTACTAGGAAATGGATCTGATGACAGGGTACATTGGCCCCTTATTATGAATATAGTATAAGCAATGGAAGAAGATGTAGGAAAAGGAAAAGTGGCGTGATAGAGGAAACAACATTACATACTTATTGATCTGTATTTTATCATCTCGCATCAGCCATTATTTTCTTTCATATGATGCAATGTGGGATGGTGGCCCTTCCCGCCTCACCTTTTCACAGTCATAGTAGAGTAATATGAAGTGGATGCAAGGTGATGGAATATAGAGAAACTAATGCAAATGTAGTTTCTTCGCGTTACTCCTCCCCACTGCCACTAAATTAGGTAAACACAGGATGATACAGTAAATAGAAAGAGGGTGAACAGAGTAGAGTAAATTGGTTCTCTCACTCCTGCCTGGTGCGCACTTCCCCGTCTCCGAGATATTAAACATTTCAGGGCTCACACACCCACATTTGCTAAGGCTTTCGTAGAGTTGTGTTAGTATTTTCAAGTATAGTTTTATGGGCCCAGTCAGAGTTGAACAAGGCTTCTGCACCATGAACGTGAAAGACTCATAAAAACCCGACTACTCTCCGTTTTGGCCTTTGGAAATTGTTGTTGTGAGAGCCGTGAGTGTCTGAGAATACGGCCCTTTAAGAATATCTGCCTAAATACCCCATTTCAATATCGAATGACACTTGTAATGGGCCGTCATAAGAAAACTACCATTGTTCCCCTTAGGTAAGTAATTAAAACTGGGGCATAGGCTTTAGCTCTAAGTAGAAGACATATTCAAAGGGAGTTGCTCGGCTCACCAACACGCGCCAAGTCGCTCTCGGCGCTACCGTTGTTGTGGGCGAATGTTCGATAACAGCGCGAGAAGGATTCCTTGCCTAACGATCCGCCGGCCACAGGGACTCACGCAGCTCATGAATAACCTACACGAGCCACACCTGTCCTCTGTGTGTGTGTGTGTGTGTGTGTGTGTGTGTGTGTGTGTGTGTGCGCGAGTGTGCGTGAGAGGATGTGTGTGTGTGTGTGTGTGTGTGTGTGTGTGTGTGTGTGTGTGTGTGTGTGTGTGTGTGTGCGTGCGTGCGTGCGTGCGTACGTGTGTGTGTGTGCGTGTGTGTGTGTGTGTGTGTGTGTGTATTATACGGATGACATCCATTGATGTGCATGATGGAGTAATACACACACCCGCACGTACGCACGCACGCGCGGGAGCACACACACACACACACACACACACACACACACACACACACACACACACACACATAAAGAGATAGATAGATAGATAGATAGATAGATAGATATATATAGAGAGAGAGAGAGAGAGAGAGAGAGAGAGAGAGAGAGAGAGAGAGAGAGAGAGAGAGAGAGAGAGAGAGAGAGAGAGAGAGAGAGAGAGAGAGAGAGAGAGAGAGAGAGAGAGAGAATTATACCAGACCAAAAACGTCATAAAATTACTCCCGGTACGTGTAACCATGCGGGGATGACGAGTAAACGCGATTTAATGTTATAATGGAGGGCAATTTTTCAAGGCAGGAGGTGGTTTAGGGAAGAAGTCTTGCAACCTTTCGCGGCGGTTTTAGGACGAAAGGGCTTGCTAAACCTAAGTAGTGGTTTTCGGAAAGACAAGTGTTGCAGCTTCTTGTCGGCAGAGAAGGTCGAAATAATGGTACCGAAGAAAGTGAATGAAAGGTTTCGCTTAGCCTAAGTAGTGGTTTTCGGAAAGGTATAAATTATGTTCCAGCTTCTTGTCGGCAGCGTGGGTAGAAATCAAGTTCGAGACGCAAGCGAAGTAAGTGAATGAAAGGTCTCAGTAATGATTCTCGGAAAGACAAGTGTTGCAGCTATTTGTATACAGAACAGATAGAAATTGAGGTCGAGACGAGAGCGAAGAAACTGAAAGAAAGGTCTAAGCAGTGGTGTTCGGAAAGACAAGTTTTGCAGATTCTAACATGTGTGCGAGAACGAAATTATTTGTAGAGACGATTGTAAAGAATTCAAGGGAACGGAGTAGTGGAAGAATTTAAGCTGTGAAACATGGAGAAAAACGTGAAGCGAGGTAAGAGAGAAAATTAAAGAGATTAGCGAGAGTATAAGACAAGGTAATAATGATGGAAGAGGAAAGGCAAAATTCCAGCTGAAATAATGCAGAAAAATAAAATAAAAGATACCAAACTGCTGGTAAAGAGACGAAAAACAGAGGAAGAACGAGTTGAGAAAAAAATTAGTTAAAAACAAATACACACAAAGCGAAAATAATATATGAAAAAAGACATCAGAGAAATGAAAAAAAAAAAACAGAGAAAAAGAGAAAATGGTAATCGAGTGGTTGGGAGGAATTTCGTGATTAAAAGGAAGAGGAAAGGAACGTGAGATGAAGAGGGAATAATGAAGACTGCGTGAGGTCTTTTTGGACAGGTAAGGAGGAAGAAGCACAGGTGAATATGCTCATTACCTGTGGACCTCTTAGGCGGCCTGACCTCATGGCGTGGCGACAGGAAGAGGAAACATATAAACACGGAAAAGCAGAAAAAATAAAACTTGGTGACTCACAGTGGTTAACTTTTGATGTTTCTCACTATGAACCAGAGCAGAGAATTAGCTGATAGTGACCCCACGATCCATGACTACTACTACTACTACTACTACTACTACTACTACTGCTACTGCTACTACTTCTACTACTAAGCTACCATCCCCACTCCTACTACTACGCATGCACCAGAGAGTAGCACGATACAAGCACAGGTAGTGGGTCTATTGCTTTGCGGTGTTCAGCGAGGAGAAGGGAGAGAAGAGGAGACGGGAGGGAGCTGGACGGTGGACGAGGGGGAGAGGGACGAAGGGGGCGGTAAGGGGACAGGGTAGGAATCTCTCAGTGTCCTGCCGATGCAATACCCGCGTGGAGGCCAATAACACCCCCTGGACAGCTTGCAGGGCCGGGGAGGGCAGGGGAGGGGGGAGCTTAGAGGCCGAAACACAAAGACTGGGATGCCGGAACGGGAAGGGACGGTGGCTGGGCTGAGGTGGACTTGAAATTTGTGTGTGGTGGTGCTGGTGGTGGTGGAGAGAGAGAAGCAGCGGTGGTAGTAGTAGTAGTAGTAGTAGTAGTAGTACAAGTAGCAGCAGTAGTAGTGGTAGTAGCAATAGTAGTAAAGATAGAGGAAGGAGAGGAGAAAAGGAAAGAAATAAGAGAACGGAGAGAACTATCTTGACTTTAGGATACCGGGAGGAGGAGGCGAGGAGGGAGGGAGAAGAGAGAAGGCATGTAAGGACTGCATTGCCGTCATGAGCGAAGGAAATGAGAGGTGAAACAACAGTCTTGGCGGGGGCGGCGGTGTTTGAGCTAATTGGCGCACCTAGCCCTCTTTTTACCAAGGGCAGAGCAAGAAAAGGAGGTTGGCTAATGAGGAAGGTACAATTGGGGAAAGAAGAAAGGCGGCAGGAGTGTACAGGTGTATGGTATTGGTTGGTTGGGTAACTTCTGATGCAGGAATGTTTTATCGGGCACCTTATTTGTACACCCACGGCGCGCTGGCGGAGTGTGTGCCCCCTTGCCTGTGCACTATCTCCCTTCCCGCCTGTCTTGTTTTTCTATCGGAGTTACCCTTCCCACCTACGTCACCAGATCATCGAACTCAGAGCATTGCATCTCTCTGTTTCAGACTCAAAACTGTTGTACCCACACAAATAACCCTCTCCAACTAGAGATGTTGTCAGAATCGTTAATTATTGATGTTTTTATTGCAATCCTAATGAGTCAGAGGTCCATATTCATAAACCTATCACTCTCCCACAACGACTGTTTTCCAAGGCCACAGAGAAGATGCCTAATTCCCGTTCATGGTGCAGAAGTCATGTCAAACTATCACGAGGATCACAAAACACTCCCAAAAATCCCAGCAACTTCTCCGAGAGGCTTTTCAAACGGGCTAACTAAGGTGCCTACACGTTTTACAATACGGGGTAGACATCGGTAAATACAATGAGCTGAGTATGACAGTCTGGTGATGCTGGTCCTCCGTCATCCAAGAAAGCAGGGCGGGGGCGGGGAGAAAAAGAACAGTAACTCGATCGCCTGATTAGGGATAAGTGGCGCTGGTTTTCCCGGGGCGCATTATACAGGTGAGTTTGGAAGGTGAGGTAATTACGTTGTCTAGGGAACGAGCCGCCGCCTTCCCTTCCTTTCCTTTCCGCCCCCGGCTGTAGGTACCTGGCCCCGCCGCTCCTGATATTAACACTAAGGATTCCCGTCCCTCCCACGCCTTCCTCCTCCCCTCCGACGCCTTCCTCCTCCCCTCCCACCGCCCTCGCCTCCTGCTGCTGCATCCTGTTCCTCCCAGCGACGTTTCTGCCCAAGAGTTAGTTAAGGTCTTCCACCCAACGCCTGTTCCTCTTTCTCTTCCACCTAATCCTCCTTCCATAGTCTCTTACAAGTATTCCTTCACCCAACGCCTATTCCACTTTCCCTTCCACCTAATCCTCCTTCCAAACTCTCTTGCACGTATTCCTTCACCCAACGCCTGTTTCATCCTCTCCTCCACCCAATCTTCCGACCTTACGTCTCCTCCACCCAGTGCCTTCACCCAACGTCTGTTTCACCTAATGTCTCTTCCACTTGATCGTCCATCTGCCTAATACCTCTTCCATCCCTTCCTCCATCCATCCACCGCCTACATCTAACGCTTCTCCCATTCGCCCTCCTCCTCCTCCTCCGCTCTCAGACGTATTTTTCTTTTCCTTTATTTTGAATGAAGAGGAATAATATTTTGGGGGAAAGCTGAGTTGTGGTCGAGAGAGAGAGAGAGAGAGAGAGAGAGAGAGAGAGAGAGAGAGAGAGAGAGAGAGAGAGAGAGAGAGAGAGAGAGAGAGAGAGAGAGAGAGAGAGAGAGAGAGAGAGAGAGAGAGAGAGAGAGAGATAGAGAGAGAGAGAGAGAGAGAGAGAGAGAGAGAGAGAGAGAGAGAGAGAGAGAGAGAGAGAGAGAGAGAGAGAGAGAGAGAGAGAGAGAGAGAGAGAGAGAGAGAGAGAGAGAGAGAGAGAGAGAGAGAGAGAGAGAGTAAAAGTAAAAGGAAGGAAGGAAAGTGAGTTGAAGGTTACTGAAGGAATATCGGGGCTCCTCTTTCCGTTATTTCTATTATCTATTTATCAATTTACTTATTTATTCACATATTTATTTATCATTGTTTTCTATATATATCATCGTTCTTTTCATTTTTTCGTCGTTTTTACTGAATACAAATTAAACTAAAGAAATTAATTATACATCCCGCCAGATAGATTAACGCATAACCTACTCTCAATCATTGCCAGAGTTATTATTATTATTTGCTGAATACAAAATAAACATACAATATAAAGTGAAAAAAAATGCATTGATCGTCCTGCCGTCAGATGGATCACACCAAACCTGCGTCCTTCCGTCATTTAGTTTCCTCACCCGGTCATTTAATCTTTCCTTGTTTTCATCAGCACGAAGGTAACATAAACCAACACAAGATGGACCATAACTGTCGCACAATATTGCCCGGGTAGCCTTGACGGATGCCTTCTTAATCTTCCAGTCTAACCTTCTCATTGCTTTCCCAGACGCAAACTCAGCATAAACTAAAAGAGCGAGCCACATTAGTTTACCTTGTCATTGTTTTCACTGGTGCAAACACAACATGAATCAAAGAGCGAGCCACATTAGTTTACCTTGTCATTGTTTTCACTGGTGCAAACAAAACCTGGATCAAAAGAGCGAGCCACATTAGTTTACCTTGTCATTGTTTTCACTGGCGCAAACAAAACATGAATAAAAAAGCGAGCCACATTAGTTTACCTTGTCATTGTTTTCACTGGTGCAAACAAAACCTGGATCAAAAGAGCGAGCCACATTAGTTTACCTTGTCATTGTTTTCACTGGTGCAAACAAAACCTGAATCAAAAGAGCGAGCCACATTAGTTTACCTTGTCATTGTTTTCACTGGTGCAAACAAAACCTGGATCAAAAGAGCGAGCCACATTAGTTTACCTTGTCATTGTTTTCACTGGCGCAAACAAAACATGAATAAAAAAGCGAGCCACATTAGTTTACCTTCCCATTGTTTTCACTGGTGCAAACAAAACCTGGATCAAAAGAGCGAGCCACATTAGTTTACCTTCCCATTGTTTTCACTGGTGCAAACAAAACCTGGATCAAAAGAGCGAGCCACATTAGTTTACCTTCCCATTGTTTTCACTGGTGCAAACAAAACCTGGATCAAAAGAGCGAGCCACATTAGTTTACCTTCCCATTGTTTTCACTGGTGCAAACAAAACCTGGATCAAAAGAGCGAGCCACATTAGTTTACCTTCCCATTGTTTTCACTGGTGCAAACAAAACCTGGATCAAAAGAGCGAGCCACATTAGTTTACCTTGTTATTGTTTTCACTGGCGCAAACACAACATGAATCAAAAGAGCGAGCCACATTAGTTTACCTTGTCATTGTTTTCACTGGCGCAAACACAACATGAATCAAAAGAGCGAGCCACATTAGTTTACCTTGTCATTGTTTTCACTGGTGCAAACACAACATGAATCAAAAGAGCGAGCCACATTAGTTTACCTTGTCATTGTTTTCACTGGCGCAAACACAACATGAATCAAAAGAGCGAGCCACATTAGTTTACCTTGTCATTGTTTTCACTGGTGCAAACAAAACCTGAATCAAAAGAGCGAGCCACATTAGTTTACCTTCTCATTGTTTTCACTGGTGCAAACACAACATGAATCAAAAGAGCGAGCCACATTAGTTTACCTTCTCATTGTTTTCACTGGTGCAAACACAACATGAATCAAAAGAGCGAGCCACATTAGTTTACCTTGTCATTGTTTTCACTGGCGCAAACAAAACATGAATCAAAAGAGCGAGCCACATTAGTTTACCTTGTCATTGTTTTCACTGGCGCAAACAAAACCTGAATAAAAAGAGCGAGCCACATTAGTTTACCTTGTCATTGTTTTCACTGGTGCAAACAAAACATGGATCAAAAGAACGAACCACAGCAATTAGAGTCTGTGGACATAATCTTGGGGGGGGGGGGGGTTAAGGTGTTCGTGTTTTTCTACTGACATAAGAGTTTAGGAATTGGATGCACCTTACCTTCCCTTACCGTGTCCTACCAACCTGAAACATCCTCACTCACACACGCACTCACTAATACACCAAACAACTTTATCCCGAAGGCCAGCCGAACACACGAACACTTCCTCACCCGTCTTTTTCAGTCTCTAAACCTAATATTCTTCACCTCTCAGCCTTACGAAGTTGTCATTTTTCTTTAACCTTCGCTCTCTCGTCTTTCAGTTTTCATCGGTTGTTACACGGCGTACACCACAACAAAGATGGCTCATGCGCTGCCACCACAAACAACAGCAACTAGAGACTGTGAGTGTAGTTTTGGTAAGACGATTCAAGTTGTCATTTTCTTTTAACCTTCGCTCTCTCTCACCTTTCACCGTTATCACCAGCACGGACACAACGTACACCATAACAAGGATGGCTCATAACTTGCCGCCAGGGATCCCATGTTTCACCTTTGTCAGACATTCTCGGGGTTTTTCTTTCTTTACTCTCCAGTTTAATCTCTCGTGACTTTCGCTGGTGCAAATACGACGCGGATCAAAAGAATACAATACACGTGCCACCACATATTGTACGCGTAATCCTGGCTAGACATTTAAAGCAGGTATTTTTTCTTTAGCATTTTTCATTTACCTCGTTCTGTAACCTCGTTCTCTAGCGTCCCATCTCTCACTGTTCTCATCAGCGTGGGAACAACACACAGCACAAGGAAGGGTCATATCTTGCCGCCAGAGCCTGGACGCTAAACTTTCATAGGATATTTTGGAGTTTTCTCGAACTGAAAGACAGAGATACAAACATAGACAGGTAAAGACAGAGAGAGGGACAGATATACAGACAGGTATACAACTCTAGGCAGACTTTTCATGTATCGCAGCGAAGACGACGATAAAGGTGAGTGAGTATACGTATTTACCTACCTGTCTATCTTGCCTTACCCTACCTTACCTTACCTTACCGTGTCCTACCACCCTGAAACATCCTCACTCACTCATACTCACACACCAACCAACTCTATCCCGAAGGCCAGCCAGACACACGAACACTTCCTCACCCATCTTTTTCAGTCTCTAAACCTAATATTCTTCACGCGGCAAACAGGAAGCGCGCGGAGGCGGGCTAAAGGGTTATGGGATATACACTCCATCACACGCTGAGCAGCCTGGACGGAAAACAGGAAGCTCGGACTAGGGAGGCGTGAGAGGCGGCGCCCTACACCCCAGCACAAGATTACAGGGCGGCATTCTCAAACGCTTCCGCCTCTCACATTCATCAACTATTCTTAAAGGGCGAATAGAAGATCAGTCGGGTTCTAAATGAGTGTTTTTATCACGTTCATTGTACAGAAGAATAGTCAAAGTATTATCAGGAACATAAAACTACCCATGGAAATGCCCTAAACACTCACGAAAGCCTTGTCAAATGTTCGTGCTTGAACATCACAACTATTCTTAAAGGGTGAAAAGAAGATCAGTCGAGTTCTAATGAGTGTTTCTTCACGTTCATAGTACAGAAGAATAGTCAAAGTACCATCAGGAACATAAAACTACCCATGGATTTGCCCTAAACACTCACGAAAGCCTTGTCAAATGTGCGAGCTTGGACATCACACAACTATCTCCAAAGGTCAAAAAGAAGATTAATCGGGTTCTAATGAGTGTTTCTTCACGTTCATAGTACAGAAGAAGAGTCAGCCTACCACCGACGTCATAAAACTAACCATGGAAATGCCCAAAACACCCACCACGAAAGCCTTGTCAAATGTGTGCTTGGACGCCGAAATGCTTATGAATATGACTACGTAGCGTCCTTTACAGCAACGCGACACCTACGCCTGCACGCCTCCACGCCAGCCACGCCTCGAAAGCCCATCCCCGTCGTCTACATGGAGTGAACGGGCTGGGCGTGGGAGGGAGAGGAAGGGGAGAGGGAGGTGGGAGCCATGCCAGTCCATCTACATAACCAGAGTAGAGGAGTACGAGTTAAAGTGTTGAGATACGAGAGAGCATCCTCCTCCTCCTCCTCCTCCTCCTCCTCCTCCTCCCTCTCCCTTCCTTTGCCTGAGATGCGATTGAGCCCTTCCCTTCCTTTCTCCCCCTTCCTTCTTCTTCTCCTTTCCTCTTTCTTCCCTTCCTCCTCCCCTCCCTCTGAGATGCGATTGAGCAGCCTCCTTCCTCTCCCTTTCTTGCCTTTCCTCTAATTTTCCTCATCTCCTTTTCTTCCTCTCCCTTCCTCCCTTGCTCCCTCTGAGATGCGATTGAGCAGCCTCCTTCCTCTCCCTTTCTTGCCTTTCCTCTAATTTTCCTCATCTCTTTTTCCTTCTCTCCATTATACCCTCTCTCCCTGTTACCCTCCCCCCCTCTTTCCCCTCTCTGCCTCCTGCCCTCCCTCCCTCTCTGCCTCCCTCCCTCCCTCCCTCCCTACACTTGTTGTCAACAGGGACGACCTAATCATATTTCCCTCGCCTACACTAACACACCTGGACTGAGGCTCGGGTGGTAGGGGGAAGTGAGCAGGTGTGCGAGAGAGGAAAGGGAGCCAAAGGGACGAAGGAGGGTATGATTAGGGGGGAGGAGGGGGTCAAAGGAACAAAAGGGTGTGTGAGAGGTTTTAAGGAAGAGGAGGAAGATACGAGGTAAGAGAGGTTGGAAGGGAGGGGAGGAAGCTACGAGGTGTGAGAGGATGGAAGGAATGGGGAAGGAGAGGCAAGCAGGTGTGTGGGGAATGGAAAGGGGAGCAAGGGGACCAGCGCCAAGTGGGAGAGGGTGAAAGAAGAGGGAAGGGGACGAAGGGCAGGTGGTGGGAGGGAGAGGGCTGCAAGCAGGGTCAAGGGAAGGGGAGGAAGGTGTGAGGGGGTGGAGGGAAGGAAGAGGAAGGGGAGGAAAGTATGGGGGTGTGAGGGGCGTAAAGAAAAAGGGGGATGGAGATGAAAGGGAGTGAAAAGGAAGCAAGGGGAAGGGAGGGAGGTGAAAGGGAGTGAAAAGGTGGCAAGGGGAAGGGAGGGAGGTGAAAGGGAGTGAAAAGGAAGCACGGGGAGGGAGAAAGGGAGTGAAAAGGTGGCAAGGGGAAGGAGGGAGGTGAAAGGAGTGAATAGGAAGCAAGGGGAAGGGAGGGAGGTGAAAGGGAGTGAAAAGGAAGCAAGGGGAAGGGAGGGAGGTGAAAGGGAGTGAAAAGGAAGCAAGGGGAAGGGAGGGAGGTGAAAGGGAGTGAAAAGGAAGCAAGGGGAAGGAGGGAGGTGAAAGGGAGTGAAAAGGAAGCAAGGGGAGGGAGGGAGATGAAAGGAGGAAAAGGAAGCAAGGGGAAGGAGGGAGGTGAAAGGGAGTGAAAAGGAAGCAAGGAAGGAGGGAGGTGAAAGGGAGTGAAAAGGTGGCAAGGGGAAGGGAGGGAGGTGAAAGGGAGTGAAAAGGAAGCAAGGGGAAGGGAGGGAGGTGAAAGGGAGTGAAAAGGTGGCAAGGGGAAGGGAGGGAGGTGAAAGGGAGTGAAAAGGTGGCAAGGGAAGGGAGGGAGGTGAAAGGAGTGAAAAGGAAGCAAGGGAAGGAGGGAGATGAAAGGGAGTGAAAAGGAAGCAAGGGGAAGGAGGGAGGTGAAAGGGAGTGAAAAGGAAGCAAGGGGAGGGAGGGAGATGAAAGGAGAGAAAAGGAAGCAAGGGGAAGGGAGGGAGGTGAAAGGGAGGAAAAGGAAGCAAGGGAAGGAGGGAGGTGAAAGGGAGTGAAAAGGAAGCAAGGGAAAGGGAGGGAGATGAAAGGAGTGAAAAGGAAGCAAGGGGAAGGAGGGAGGTGAAAGGGAGTGAAAAGGTGGCAAGGGGAAGGGAGGGAGGTGAAAGGGAGTGAAAAGGAAGCAAGGGGAAGGAGGGAGGTGAAAGGGAGGTAAAAGGAAGCAAGGGGAAGGGAGGGAGGTGAAAGGGAGTGAAAAGGAAGCAAGGGAAGGGAGGGAGGTGAAAGGGAGTGAAAAGGAAGCAAGGGAAGGGAGGAGGTGAAAGGGAGTGAAAAGGAAGCAAGGGAAGGAGGGAGGTGAAAGGGAGTGAAAAGGAAGCAAGGGAAGGGAGGAGGTGAAAGGGAGTGAAAAGGAAGCAAGGGAAGGAGGGAGGTGAAAGGAGTGAAAAGGAAGCAAGGGGAAGGGAGGGAGGTGAAAGGGAGTGAAAAGGAAGCAAGGGGACGGGAGGGAGTTGAAAGGAGTGAAAAGGAAGCAAGGGAGGGAGGGAGGTGAAAGGGAGTGAAAAGGAAGCAAGGGGAAGGAGGGAGGTGAAAGGAGTGAAAAGGAAGCAAGGGGAAGGAGGGAGGTGAAAGGGAGTGAAAAGGAAGCAAGGGAAGGGAGGGAGGTGAAAGGGAGTGAAAAGGAAGCAAGGGGAAGGAGGGAGGTGAAAGGGAGTGAAAAGGAAGCAAGGAAGGGAGGGAGGTGAAAGGGAGTGAAAAGGAAGCAAGGGAAAGGGAGGGAGATGAAAGGGAGTGAAAAGGAAGCAAGGGGAAGGGAGGGAGGTGAAAGGGAGTGAAAAGGAAGCAAGGGGAGGGGAGGGAGGTGAAAGGGAGTGAAAAGGAAGCAAGGGGAAGGGAGGGAGGTGAAAGGGAGGAAAAGGAAAGGAAGGGAGGGAGGTGAAAGGAGGAAAAGGAAGCAAGGGAAGGGGAGGGAGGTGAAAGGAGTGAAAAGGAAGCAAGGGAAGGAGGGAGGTGAAAGGAGTGAAAAGGAAGCAAGGGGAAGGGAGGGAGGTGAAAGGAGTGAAAAGGAAGCAAGGGGAAGGGAGGGAGGTGAAAGGGAGTGAAAAGGTGGCAAGGGGAGGGGAGGGAGGTGAAAGGGAGTGAAAAGGAAGCAAGGGGAGGGGAGGGAGGTGAAAGGGAGTGAAAAGGAAGCAAGGGGAAGGAGGGAGGTGAAAGGGAGTGAAAAGGAAGCAAGGGAAGGGAGGGGAAAGGGAGGGAAAAGGAAGCAAGGGAAGGGAGGGAGGTGAAAGGAGTGAAAAGGAAGCAAGGGAAGGAGGAGGTGAAAGGAGTGAAAAGGAAGCAAGGGGAAGGGAGGAGGTGAAAGGGAGTGAAAAGGTGGCAAGGGGAAGGGCGGGAGGTGAAAGGAGTGAAAAGGAAGCAAGGGAAGGAGGGAGGTGAAAGGGAGTGAAAAGGAAGCAAGGGGAAGGAGGGAGGTGAAAGGAGTGAAAAGGAAGCAAGGGAAGGGAGGGAGGTGAAAGGGAGTGAAAAGGAAGCAAGGGGAAGGAGGGAGAGTGAAAAGGAAGCAAGGGGAAGGAGGGAGGTGAAAGGAGTGAAAAGGAAGCAAGGGGAGGGAGGGAGGTGAAAGGGAGTGAAAAGGAAGCAAGGGAAGGGAGGGAGGTGAAAGGAGTGAAAAGGTGGCAAGGGGAAGGGAGGAGGTGAAAGGAGTGAAAAGGAAGCAAGGGAAGGGAGGGAGGTGAAAGGGAGTGAAAAGGAAGCAAGGGGAAGGGAGGGAGGTGAAAGGGAGTGAAAAGGTGGCAAGGGGAAGGGAGGGAGGTGAAAGGGAGTGAAAAGGAAGCAAGGGGAAGGGAGGGAGGTGAAAGGGAGTGAAAAGGAAGCAAGGGGAAGGGAGGGAGGTGAAAGGGAGTGAAAAGGTGGCAAGGGGAGGGGAGGGAGGTGAAAGGGAGTGAAAAGGTGGCAAGGGGAAGGGAGGGAGGTGAAAGGGAGTGAAAAGGAAGCAAGGGGAAGGGAGGAGGTGAAAGGGAGTGAAAGGAAGCAAGGGAAGGAGGGAGGTGAAAGGGAGTGAAAAGGAAGCAAGGGGAAGGGAGGGAGGTGAAAGGGAGTGAAAAGGAAGCAAGGGGAAGGGAGGGAGGTGAAAGGGAGTGAAAAGGAAGCAAGGGGAAGGGAGGGAGGTGAAAGGGAGTGAAAAGGAAGCAAGGGGAAGGGAGGGAGGTGAAAGGGAGTGAAAAGGAAGCAAGGGGAAGGGAGGGAGGTGAAAGGGAGTGAAAAGGTGGCAAGGGGAAGGGAGGGAGGTGAAAGGGAGTGAAAAGGTGGCAAGGGGAAGGGAGGGAGGTGAAAGGGAGTGAAAAGGACGCTAGGGAAGGAGGGAGGTGAAAGGGAGTGAAAAGGAAGCAAGGGGAAGGGAGGGAGGTGAAAGGGAGTGAAATGGAAGCAAGGGAAGGGAGGGAGGTGAAAGGGAGTGAAAAGGAAGCAAGGGGAAGGG
Source organism: Eriocheir sinensis (assembly GCF_024679095.1). NCBI lineage: Eukaryota > Metazoa > Arthropoda > Malacostraca > Decapoda > Varunidae > Eriocheir > Eriocheir sinensis. Next base: position 9,157,713 of record NC_066556.1, read on the forward strand.
AGGGAGGTGAAAGGGAGTGAAAAGGAAGCAAGGGGAAGGGAGGGAGGTGAAAGGGAGTGAAAAGGAAGCAAGGGGAAGGGAGGGAGGTGAAAGGGAGTGAAAAGGAAGCAAGGGGAAGGGAGGGAGGTGAAAGGGAGTGAAAAGGAAGCAAGGGGAAGGGAGGGAGGTGAAAGGGTGCCCTCCTACCCTTCCTCCCTCCCTCCCGTCACTTCCCCACCCTTCCTGTCACCCTCCTTCCTATCACCCACCCTCCCTTCCTCAGCCACCCATCCATCTTCCTCTCTACCTCCCTCACCCACCCATCCTTCTCTCCCCCTACCTTCAAACCTCCAATCACCCTCCCTTCTTCTCTCATTCAATCTATTACCCACGCTTCCTTCCTCTCTCCCTTCTTCCCGTCACGTATTCATCCTTTCTTTCTCCCTCCCTCGGTCACCCGTCCTTCTCTCCAGTTACCTCCAATCACCTACCTTTCTTCTCTCCTTTCCTCCTATCACCTACCCTTCTTCTCTCCTTCCCTCCTATCCCCTACCCGCTCTTCCTCTCTCCCTCCCTCGGTCACCCATCCTTCTCTCCCCTTACCTCCAATCACTTACCTTTCTTCTCTCCTTTCCTCCTATCACCTGCCCTTCTTCTCTCCTTCCCTCCTATCTCCTACCCGCTCTTCCTGTCTCCCTCCCTCCCGTCCCCCACCCAACCTCCCTCCATTACTATGCTCGCCGGCCGCTCTCTCCCCCTGCTCGGCTTAACTTCAGTCCTCTCCGTCCTTTTGTCAGCCGCATGATTCAATTACCCGCCGATCAGCATATGAACCCGGCACAGCGACTCCATTGGTTGCTGTTCTTCCTCAGACTCCCAATCAGGCGAGGCTAACACGACCCCACGACCCCTCCCCTTCAGCCAGCCCTTCCCCTCTCACACTCAGCCCCTTACTGGTACTCCACCTGGTGCACTTCTACCGCTACTACTACTACTGCTACTGCTACTACTGCCCTCTCCTCTCCTCCCTTTCTCTCTCTCTCTCTCTCTCTCTCTCTCTCAGGAGCCAAGCAAAGAGAGGGCGGGAGAGGTTGAGTGATTCTGACGTGCCCTGAAAGAGAGTGAGAGAGTGTGAGAGAGAAGGGGGGAGTGTGTGAGTGTGTGTGAGTGTTTGATGTGAATTATTTGTATTTAGAGGAGAATGAGTGAATAGGGACTTTTTCTGGAGTGTTTTGGGAGCGTGAAAAGGTAGTGAGAAGGGAGGCGGGGAGGCGAGAGGGGCGAAGGAAGAGGGGTAAATGAAGAGAGAGAGAGAGAGAGAGAGAGAGAGAGAGAGAGAGAGAGAGAGAGAGAGAGAGAGAGAGAGAGAGAGAGAGAGAGAGAGAGAGAGAGAGAGAGAGAGAGAGAGAGAGAGAGAGAGAGAGAGAGAGAGAGAGAGAGAGAGAGAGAGAGAGAGAGAGAGAGAGAGAGAGAGAGAGAGAGAGAGAGAGAGAGAGAGACAAGAGGGATGGATAATGGAAGTAGAAGGTGAGAAAGAAGGAAAAGGGGAGGAAGAGGGTGAAGGGTAAAACAATAGACGAGATAATATAATAACAGGGTGCTATGAGAGGGAAGAACAGGAGAGAAGGAAAGAAGGAAGGAAGGAAGGAAGGAAAGATGGCGACAGGTATAAAATGATAAAATGAAGTACAAAGAAGGCAAGAAGGAAGGAAGGAAGAACAGGAGAGAAGGAAAGAAGGAAGGAAGGAAGGAAGGAAGGAAGGAAGGAAAGATGGCGACATATATAGAAAGATAAAATGAAGTACAAAGAAGGCTGGAAGGAAGGAAGGAAGGAAGAACAGGAGAGAAGGAAAGAAGGAAGGAAGGAAGGAAGGAAGGAAAGATGGCGACAGATATAGAAAGATAAAATGAAGTACAAAGAAGGAAGGAAGGAAGGAAGGAAGGAAGGAAGGAAAAAAAGGAAGAAAGCTGCTCCCTCCCTCTCTCCTCTCTATTCAGTTATTTTCTCTCTCTTTCCACTCCTTTTGCTCCACTATTCTCCTCCACTCCTGCACAACCTAATCTGATTTTCCACATTCTTCCGTCTGGCATTCCACCTCTTCCCTCCACTTTCCATCTTTATTCATTCCACTTCACCATCCACTCCTTCACCATCCACTTTCCCTTTAATTTCCTGTCTCACCATTCTCACTCCTACGCTATTATTCTCCATGTATATTTTCTTTCCCTTTTCCTTTTCCTTTTCCTTTTCTGTCTCCTCATTCTCTCTCTTCCACTATTGTTCTTCACGTCTATTCCCTCCTCACTATCATTTTTCATTCTCCTTTTTCTTTTTCTTTATCACCATTCTCTCTCTGCCACTATTTTCATCCACTTCTATTCCCCTTTTACTGCTATCTTCCACTCTTCTTTTCCCTTTCTTTATCAGCAGTCACTCTCTCTGTCACTATTCTCCTCTACGTCTATTCTCCTTCTCATCTCCACCAAGACCAAAGCACAAACTCCACCTAAACATTCTCCTCTGATTGTGACTTCTTCCACCTTTCCTTCCACCTTTGCCCTCCTTCCTCGAACTCCACTCCCTTCCCATCACTCCCTCTGTCACTTCCCTCCGGCCTTTGAGACATGAGAAGAAGGGAGGGAAGGAGGAGGGAAGGAGAGGAGGGCGGGTAAGTGTTCTCCAATATTCCTCGCTAGACGTTTGATATTTCGTGTGTGTGTGTGTGTGTGTGTGTGTGTGTGTGTGTGTGTGTGTGTGTGTGTGTGTGTGTGTGTGTGTGTGTGTGTGTGTGTGTGTGTGTGTGCAGTGCCAGACTCACGAAATATGACTAGGAAAGAAAGAAGGAAGGAAGGAAGGAAGGAAGGTAGGAAGGAAGGAGGGAAGGAAGAAACACAGGAATGAAGGAAAAAAAGAAGGGAGGCAAGAGGGAAGGGACAAAGGTAGGAAAAAAGGAAGGAAGGAAGGAAGAAAGAAAGGAAGAAAGGAAGGATGGAAGAAATGAGGGAAGGCAGGAATCTTCTCTCTCTTCTCTTCTCCTTTTTCTTCTTTTGTCTTCTCAATTCCTTTCCATTCCTTTCCTTTTCACTCCCCTGTTCTCACTTCTTTTTCATCTGTACCTCTTCGTCTCTCTCTCGTCTCTCTCTCTCTCTCTCTCTCTCTCTCTCTCTCTCTCTCTCTCTACTAATTCTCTGTCTCTCTCTTCATGGCTTGAGCAAAAATTTCGATCGTAATGATAATGCATAACTCTCCTCCTCCTCCTCCTCCTCCTTCATTATTCAGTCCTCCTCTTCCTCCTCCTTCTCCTCCTCCTCCCCCTCCTCCTCCTCCTCCACATCATCTCAGCCTGTCTCTTCAGTCTTCACTTCATTATTTTTTTTTGCTTTGCTTCCTCCTCCTCCTCGTCGCTGCATCGCTTCTATTTTTTTTTTGTCTTCCTCATTTTTTTTTGCCTTTGCTTTATGATTATATTTTTTGTCTCACTCTCATCGTTTACTGGTGTACCGTCTTCATTATCTTTTTTTTCCCTCATCTTCTGTTATCTATCTATCATCGTTGCTGTTGTTGTTGTTGCTGTTGCTGTTGTTGTTGTTGTTGTTGTTGTTGGAGGTGATGTTAGTGTTGTTGGTGGGGGTGGTATTGGTGGTACTACTACTACTACTACTACTACTACTACTATTGGTGCAACTACGACTACTACAAATACTACTACTATTAATGCAACTACTACCACTACTGCTACCACCACCACTACTACTACTACTACTACTACTACTACTACTATATTGGCCCCCATTACCTTCAATAACACACACACACACACACACACACACACACACACACACACACACACACACACACACACACACACACACACACAACCATTTTCTTACTACTTCCTACATACATTTCACGCTCCATAAATTTAACTTCTTCTCCAACAACCATCAATACATTCCTTTTCTTCCTCCTCCTCCTCCTCCTCCTCCTCCTCCTCCTCCTCTTTATCTTCCTTTTCCACTTCGTTCCTCCTGCTTTCTTTTCCTCCTCCCTCTCCGCCTTCCCCTCATGTCTTACACCTCCATCTATTTCCACTTTTCAACCTCATGACTTTTATTAGCATTATCTTTCTACTTTTTCCTGAAGCCTTTTTATTTTCCAAGCGATATATGGCTCGGTATTTCCAGTTCCCTTTACTTTTTTTCTTCTTCTTTCTCCTTGACTTGATTTGGTTTCTTCTTCTTCTCCGTCTCGACTCCTTTCGCTCTCTCACTTATTTTATTAGGGGTAGAAAATTTCGTTACGTTCTTTGTTTTAATAAATGACACTTCCAATATTCCTCTCCTCTTTCTTTTTTCCTTCCTCCTTTCTTTTTTCGTTTCTTATCCTTTCATCCTTGCATTCCTTCCTTTCTTCCTCTCCTTTTATTATTCCTGCATGCTTACATTCCTTCCTTTCCCCCTTTTCCTTTCTTCCTTCTTGGTTTCTTGTGTTTCTTGCTTCATCATTCTTAAATTCCTTCCTTCCCTCTCTCACCTTTTTTCGTTTCATATCCCCTGCATTCGTATATTCCTTCCTTTCCTATCCTTCCTTTCTCTCTTAGTTTCTACTCCCTGCATTCCAATATTCCTTCCTTTCCTCTCCTTCCTTTCTCTCTTCGTTTCATATCCCCTGCATTCCAAAATTCCTTCCTTTCCTATCCTTCCTTTCTCTCTTCGTTTCATATCCCCTGCATTCGTATATTCCTTCCTTTCCTATCCTTCCTTTCTCCCTGCATTCCTATATTCCTTTCCTTCCTTCCTTCCTTTGTTTCTTTTCCCAGCATTCATTCGTTCATTCATTCACACGCTGACTTGTTTGGATTTAAAAGTATGTGAGGCGGCACACTACTTATATGCTCGCTCTCGCTTTCGGCGCCGCATTCGTGAAAACAACGTTAGTGTAAATAATGAATCTCCTGAGGTGCAGTTCAGCTCTTAGGTCGCGCGTTCATAACTAAATAACATAAACAAATAAACCGGTGAATAAAAGATGGAGGCGAACTTATATACGGACCTCGAATACTTTGTTATATCTTTTTTAATGCGATGTTGAATGAGGAAAAGGAAAAGTGTGAGAAGATTAGGGGACAGAGAGGGAGAGAGGGCGGAAGGGGAATGAGATAAAGAGAGAGAATGATGAATAGAGAGATAAAAAGAGAGAATGTGACCGCGTTCTTCCCCAAGGTGCGAGATATATGGTGGACTTTGCCTGGCCAATGAGAGGAATGGAGATGGAATGGGAGGAGGTGGAGGAGGTGGAGGAGAAAGAGGAGGAGGGGTAGGAGGGGGACGAGGAGGAGGAGAGGATGTAAGAGGGGGAGGAGGAGGAGGAGGAGAGGGAGGAAGAGGGGGAGGAGGAGCAAGAGGCGAGGGAGGAGAGAAAAATAAAACAGGCTATTCTTTATACTACAACTTCTACTATTACTACAAAAACAACAACAACGACAACTGTTACACACACACACACACACACACACACACACACACACACACACACACACACACACACACACACACACACACACACACACACTGCTGTAATATTTCGCGGGGCATTAACATACATAATAACATGAATAAGCACAACAGAAGTGATTAACATACATTCATACATACATACATACATACATACATACACACATACATACATACATACATACATACATACATACATACATACACATCACACTCATGCCCACTTTTCTACACCCACACACGCTGAAATACGTACATACTCTCCCTTACATACACACATGGGATAGAACACACATATACACACTCTCTCTCTCTCTCTCTCTCACCTCCTCCCTTCCTTCCTCTGTTCCTTCATTTTTTCTTCCTTTCTTTTCTTTCTCTCTTCTGCGCTCCCTTCCTATACCTCTCTCCCCTTCTTTGTACACTTCCCATCCTTCTCTCTCTCTCTCTCTCTCTCTCTCTCTCTCTCTCTCTCTCTCATACCCTCCGTTGCACACACACAAACAAACAGCCTCAGCTACTACCCGTTCAACTTCCATCCCTCCCTTCCTCCCTCTCCCTCTCTCTCCCTTCCCCTTCCTCCTCCTTCCTCTTCTACGCGTACCATCCTCCCTCCCTCCCTCCCTCACTCCCTTCTCTCGCTTCTTCCCTTCCTTTCCCTCTCTCCCTTTCACCACCTTCTCCATCTCTCCCTTCCTCCACCCTCCCTCTCTCTCCCTTCCCCTTCCTCCTCCTTCCTGTACTACTCGTACCTTCCTTCCTTCCCTCGCTTCCTCGCCCCCTCCCTCCCTCCCTCGCCTCGGCTCCGAGATCAAACACTGACACCTAATTACTCAGCTTGCCGGGAGAAGGAGTTTGTTGCCGCCTCTCAGCCCTCAATCAGATTTCATTAACCTTAGCCGGGTGTAAAGATAACTATCGGAACGGAGCTGAGCGAGAGAGAGCGGGAGAAAGTGGGAGACTTTAGAGAGTGAGAGTGAGGGTGAGTGAGAGTGATGGAAAGAGAGATCGACGAGAGAAATATTTAGATAGTGAAATCATGCAAGCTTCTACCGTAGAGTTTTTCACCGTCTTTCGTGTATGGGAGTGAGAGCGAGCGAGCGAGCGAGAGAGAGAGAGAGAGCGAGAGAGAGAGAGAGAGAGAGAGAGAGAGAGAGAGAGAGAGAGAGAGAGAGTAGTAAATGACGAAAATGAGCTTGGAAAACGATGAGAAGGAAGATGAGGAAGGCAGGAATGAGTCTGTGAGGCTCTCTTTGACTTTACTAGGTGATGATGGCGTCTGAAGAGCTATGTGGTGCTTCTAACAGCTTCTAAGGGCTGCTGAGGAGGCCCAAAACCGGTGCTAGTGTGGTTAAATGGGTCACATTCTTAAACATTTCAGCGTCCCAAGCACACACATTAGACAAGGCTTTCGTAAGAGTTGTGGGCATTTCCTTGGCTAGTTGTAAGACCCTTGTGGTAGTTCAGGGACGCTTCTGTTTATTTATTTTTTTTACAGCAAAGGAGACAGCACAAAGGCACACAAAAAAAGGAAACAATAAAAGAAAAGCCCGCTACTCGTCTGCTCCTGTAAAGAATCCGAAGAGATGGCCGAAAGAGCAGTCAATTACGTATTATGAAAGTGAAGAAACAACTTATGAGAACCAGAGAGTTAGTTGATATGAGAGGCGGAATCGTCTTAGTATACCGACCTGAGTGCTTGACGCTTATAGATAGTGTGAAAAAGGAACATATATATTGCGAAAGATCTGAATGAGTCTTAGATTGTATTACTATAATCCGATTTCTTTCAGGTGACGATAAGGAATTTTGATGAAGGATTGAAGTCAGAACAAAGGACAGACAGACAGACAAGCAAGCATACATACAGACAGACAGACTCCAAAGCGGGTGATAATGAGGCGGAGTGTGAGACTGAGTACTGAGAATGAGGAACATGAGACGTTGAAATGAGCGAGGTGTTGCTCTCTCTCTCTCTCTCTCTCCAAGCCCGACCATTCAAATATTTCTCCCCGAGTCACACACACACACACACACACACACACACACACACACACACACACACACACACACACACACACACACACATGAGACTGAGACACGCAAGACAGTTCATATTCTCTTTGGTGACGGTGGTGGTGGTGGAGGGGGTGGAGGGGGTGGTGGTGGCGCTTGTGCCTGGCCTCTCACCTGACAAATCCACCGACACTAGCCCTCATCTCACCACCACTACCACCTCCACAATCCACCCGCCACATGGATGGGGTACAAATCCATTGGAAATCCATACCCATGTTTCAGTGTCAATTACGGACCGCATAAATATTTTGGGTGGTTTTGCTAGCCGCTCGCTGCCTGTGGTGGTGGTGGTGGTGGTGGTGGTGGTGGAGGTAGTGGTGGTGGAGGTGGTGGAGGTGGTAGTGTATATTGGTATTAGTTTAGCGAATCTGATAAAGTACTGTGATGGTAAAATATGTGATGTAGTAGTAGTAGTAGTAGTAGTAGTAGTAGAAGTAACAGCAACAGCAACAGCAGCAGTAATAGTAGTAGTAGTAGTAGTAGTAGTAGTAGTAGAAGTAACAGCAGCAGTAACAGCAGCAGTAATAGTAGTAGTAGTAGTAGTAGTAGTAGTAGAAGTAACAGCAGCAGTAACAGCAGCAGTAATAGTAGAAGTAGCAGTAGCAGTAGCAGTAGTAGTAGTAGTAGTAGTAGAAGTAACAGCAGCAGTAACAGCAGCAGTAATAGTAGTAGTAGCAGTAGCAGTAGTAGTAGTAGTAGTAGTAGTAGTAGAAGTAACAGCAGCAGTAACAGCAGCAGTAATAGCAGTGGTAGTAGGGGCAGCAGCTATCGTCACAATATCCATTACGTGAACAACACGGACGGCGGGACAAACACGGCACTAAAACATCGCAGAGGACGCAAAACACGGGGCGCCGCAAGTTGTAAAAAGAAATAAAACAATAAAAGAGAATTGTTGGTGACGCAGAAGGTACAGGTGGCGGCGGCGACGGCGGGGGCGGAGGGGGAGGTGGTGGTGAAGGTGTTGGTGATGGTGGTGGTGGTGGTGGTGGTGGGAGTAAGGGAGGGAATGAACTGTGTGGAATGACGAGTGAGGTTTGTGTGTGTGTGCGTGTGTGTGTGTGTGTGTGTGTGTGTGTGTATCCTCACCTGGGCTCACCTGTCACTCAAACCTCATTAGCGTGGCGGCGGAAAACCTGATGATGACGATTTGCATGAAAAACTCGATTTATCCTCATGATTTGTAGCTTCTTTTATCCGCTGCAGGAGGAGGAGGAAGAAGAGGAAGAAGAAGAAGAAAAAGAGGAGGAGGAGGAGGAAGACGAAGAGGAAGAGGAGGAGGATACATGGATGGTTAAGTAGGTGCAGAGAGAGAGAGAGAGAGAGAGAGAGAGAGAGAGAGAGAGAGAGAGAGAGAGAGAGAGAGAGAGAGAGAGAGAGAGAGAGAGAGAGAGAGAGAGAGAGAGAGAGAGAGAGAGAGAGAGAGAGAGAGATAGAGAGAGAGAGAGAGAGAGAGAGAGAGAGAGAGAGAGAGAGAGAGAGAGAGAGAGAGAGAGAGAGAGAGAGAGAGAGAGAGAGAGAGAGAGAGAGAGAGAGAGAGAGAGAGAGAGAGAGAGAGATTCGTGGAAGGGAGGAAAGGCGGCAGGAGGAGAGGAAAGAGAGGGAGATGAAGCACGTGAAGGGAGATGACTGTCAACAAGGAGAGGAGGAGGAGGAGGAGGAGGAGGAGGAGGGAAGAAAAGGGAGGAAAAGACGGCTGAGTTATGAAGATGATGGTGTATCGAAGGGTGTGAGGGAGCCGAAGATGACTACTTTGATGATGATGATAATGATGATGATGACGATGATGGAGACGCCTGAGAAGATGAGGCCGAGGAGGAAGAAGAAGAGAGGATGAGACATGAGGGGACTGAGATAATTTTGGAGACAATGATAAAAAAAGGAGAATGAAGGAGAATGGAAGAGGAGGTGGACAAAAATGTGTAAGTAACAGTAGGTAGGGGAGGAGGAGGAGGAGGAGGAGGAGGAGGAGGAGGAGGGTGAATGTGGCAAGGAAGCGGACGATAGAGGAAGAAGGAAAATTAGTGGAAGTAGGAGAGGAAGAAGAAAGAGGAGGAATTTAAGGTTGATAAGGATGCAAAAGAGAGGAGGAGGAGGAGGAGGAGGAGGAAGAGAAGATAAAGGGTGATAAGGACGGTGCAGAAATGAAGAGGAGAAGAAGAAATAAGAAGCGGATAAGAAGGAGCAAGAGGAGGAGGAAGAAGAGGAGGAGCAGGAAGAGGAGGAGGAGGAGGAAGAGGAGGAGGAGGAGGAGGAGGATGAAGGGGAAACTGGAGGAAAAGGAAAAGGAAGAGGAGAAAAAAGGAGGAGAAAGAGGAAGAGGTGTAAGAATAAGAGGAGGAGGAGGAAAAGGAAGAAGAGATAAGAGGAGAGGATACAAAAAGGAGGAAAAAGAAGATATAGGAAGAGAAGGAAAACGAGAAGGAAAAGGAAAGGGAAAGTGAGGTAGAATAAAAGGAAGCGGAAAAGAAGAAGCAAGAGGAGGAAAAAGAAGAGGAGCAAGAGGGGAAAGATGAGTAAGAGGAAAGGATACAAGCGGAGGAGGAAACCAAGAAGGAAAATGTATGTGAAAATGGGAAATAATAAGAGGAGGCGGAAAAGAAGAAGCAAGAGGAGGAAGAAGAAGAGGAGGAAGACGGAAAAGAAGAGTAAGAGGAAAGGATACAAGAGGAGGAGGAGGAAAACGATAAGGAAAATGAGTGATAATGGGAAATGAATAAAAGAAAGAGTAGGAAGAAGAAGAGGAGCAAGAGGGAAGAGAAGAGTAAGAGTAAGAGGAGTAACAGTAAGAGGAGGAGGAGGAGTAACACACAGACGCGAGGGTTTAATAAGGAATCACACAACGGAAATGACAGAGCCGGACCGTCGACTTGATTTACGGAGGGAGGAGCAGCATTCGTCTCCTTCCTCCTCCCGTCCCTCGGTGTTTATTGTTTTCCGATAACCCCGCGCGAGTCTTCCTCTTCGTCTTGCTTCTTCAGATTACCATAATAGTATTCTAATATTGTGTGGCTCCCGATGTTATAGAAGAGGAAAGGATACCGCCCCCTCTCTCTTTATCTCTTTCTCTCTTTCTTGGTGGGAGGGGAAGGGAGGAAGGGTGAAGAATGAGGGGCAGGGAGGAAGAATGAGGGCTGGAGGGAGGGGCAAGGAGAAAGGGTGAAGAATGAGGAAGGGGCAGAGAGGAAGGGTGAAGGAGGGAGGGGGAGGGAGGAAAGTTACATCAGGACGTGTTGCCAGCGTGTTCAGGACGTGTCGAGACGTGTTTATGGGGACGGGAATACAAGGACATCAATGACAGATAAACACCACAGAGACAGACAGAGACGAGCAGAAAAGGACAGACATGACTAAAAAAAAACCAGACCAACAGACACAGAGGCAGACAGAAACAATCAAACACCAACACAGAGAAAAAAACAGCCAGCAAGCAAGCAAACACACACACACACACACACACACACACACACACACACACACACACACACAGCAGAGAGAGGAAACAACTGAAGAGGAGGGAATTTCTTCTGTACGGGGTTCAGGGGGAAACTTCGGGAGCTTCGTAAATGACTTAAAACAAACTTGTGCGGGCTTGTGGGGTTATTCTTAAGGGTTCAAAACACACCGCGAGGTCGGGAAAGAAATACTGGGAATTCCTTCGCTCCGCTTAGCCCACGAGAACGCAGTGTGTTTATTATTGTTCTGAACAGCCCCAGGGATTGCAGGCTTGCGGTGGTGCTAAGCTGTGCAGAGGAGGGAGGTAGAGAGAGAGGGAGGGAGAGAGGGAGGAGGGAGAGGGAGAGGGGAAGCAGGTGATAGATGGCTAGACAGGGCATTCACTACTGTCTCCCTTCTTCCTCTCTCTCCCTCTCTTTTCCCCTCTCCCTTTCTCCCTGCCCCTCCTTCGTTCGTGTCTCCTTCCTCCCTTCCTCCCTGCCTTTTCGTTTCTCCACTCTCCCCTTTTTCTCTATCTCTTTGTTACTCCTCTCTTCCTCCATCCTGGCCTCCTCCTCCTCCTCTTCCTCATGATCCATTTTCTCCATGCTTATTCTTCCCCCTTCCTCTACTCTCTCTTCCTCCTGCTTCTCCTTCGTTCGTGTCTCCTTCCTCCCTTCCTCCCTGCCTTTTCGTTTCTTCACTCTCTCTTTTCCTCTATCTCTGTTATTTCTCTCTCCCTCCATCCCTGACTCCTCCTCCTTCTCTTCCCCCTCTTTCTTATACTCCCTGTTCCTCATACTTACTCTTCCCCCCGCCTCTTCTTTCCCTTTCTTCCTGACTCCTTTCCTCATACTCATTCTTACCCATTCCCCTTCTCTCCCTTCCAGTCTGACTCCCTTTCTCTCTCTCATTCCTATCCTCTCCTTCTTTCTCTCCCTCCTTCTCCCAATCCCCCCACCTCTGCCCGCCTCCACCCCCCCGCCCCGGAGCTGGACACTGATGCACACAAAGGGAATCGATAAGAGAACGTTTACTTTAACACCGCAAGTCTCGGTCACCTGAGAGACTTCTCGTGTGGGAATAAGTGTGTGCAGCGCCGGGGGGTGGGGGTGGGGGTGGGGGGGGGAGAGGAGGAGGAGGAAAAGAAGGAGGAGGAGGAGGCGCGGGAAACATTTAAAAGCAGACAACCTAGAGCCAGCTAGAATATAACGAGGCTGCCTGTTTTAGTGATTTCATCTTTTTGCCAGGCTCTTCAGTAGCCTGCAGAACAGGTTTAAGCTCTTACTGCACCTACGTGCGGGAATGTTCAATTCAATCTTCTCGCGATAAAGTAATGGTCAATATAATCTTAAAATCAGGAGGTAATTTTTGCACTATTCACTTCTGAGGGAAGAATGTTCCAATGACGAATGACTATTTGAGGAAACTCCTACCAAGGCATTGCCTTATTTGAGTCTGTAAATTTTTGTTTATAGTTATCAGGCTAGTTTGAAATTCTCAAAACTTGGAGTGACTGACGTTCTTGAAATTCTTCAGGTACGAACACTTGAATAGAATACCCTCATAGCCGTCTCTTTTCCGTGTAAAGAGATTGAATCGACTGAATCCTTCATGCGGCTGTGACCTCAAACATGGTGTCGCTTTTACAAAGTCGATAAACTCGCCAAGTATTTCGAAATTCTTCTTGTAACTTTGGACTAGAACTGCACTGCGTAATCCAGGTGAGGTCTCACCAACGACTTATACAAATAAATCATTAATTTCTGCGTCTATCACTTAAAGTTTCTCGCAATTAACTCGCCCATTACATTAACATTTTCCAAGGAAAATTCCCTGTGCTTGGTATACTTCAGGTCACTGCTGGTGGTTACGACAAGATCTGATTCCTCATGTGCGTCCTGTGGAGACTTCCCGTTCATGTCGTGTGTATCGGCATTGTTCCTGGACCTGAACTGCCGGACTGCTTGGTCAAGACTGAAAAACTTTTGCTACTTTTCGGACCATTAAATAATCCGATCATTGACCTTTTGAATGACTTTTCATTCGGGTGCGTGGAAGACCTTTCTTCCCACTTGGGTGTCCTCGGCTAACTTCAGTATGGAATATTGAGTTTGTTTTCTAAGTCGTTGATAATATAATAAGGGGTCCCAGGACTGAGGTTTGCAGTTCTCCGCTAGTGACCTGGAAGCCTGTCCAATTAGAACGACTTTGTTTTCTTCCAGTGAGCCAATATGTCACCAAGGCAGGCAAATTGTCTCTGATACCCGCAGAATGTAGTTTTTAAGTCGTTCGTGTGGCACCTTGTCAAAGGCTTTCTGGAAGTCTGGAATTCAGAATGAGGATGAGGAAGAGAAGGGTGAGGAGGAGGAGGAAGGGGAGGGAAGCATGGAAAGGGGAGGGGAGAGGGACGAGGAAGAGGAGGAGGAAGGGGAGGGAAACAGGGAAAGGGGAGAGGAGAGGGAGGAGGAAAAGGAAGAGGAGAAGGAAGAGGAGGAGGAAAAGGAGGAGGAGGAGGAGGAGGAGGAGGAGGAGGAGGAGGAAGAGGAGGAGGAGGAGGAGGAGGAGGCAGCAAGTGTTGTCGGCATTTCAGGGACGAAAAGAAGCCTTTTTTCCCCCTCCTCCTCTTCCGCCTCCGCCTCTTCACGATTTATACTCGTGGTTCATATTGTCCAGCGGAGCGTTTGTCCCTCGATTGGGGGCAAAAGGAAGCGCCTCTCGAGCGTTGCCGAGCGAGTGGAAAATTCTGAGGTTTAAAAGTTGAAGCAGAGAAAAAGGAAGCTCGCTGCTGCACGGACAGCTCACAAAAGGAAAACACCTCCACTACCTTAAAACATTACGCGTTATGAACGGAAAAAACAACGAAGGCGTTTTAAAAGAACACATTCAGACCCAACGCAACACAACCCTAGGAGTCTGAAAACAGTTTTATTGGTAAGGGAATTCGTAGTCATGAAAAAAAAAAAAATTTCACTGTAGAAAATTTATTATTTTAACAGGAACCGTAAATCAATGAGAGAGACCGACAGGCAATATTGGCCGAGGTGCTTCGCTGAGCGCTTCACTCCGACTCCTGAGAGCCGGACACAGCGAGGACAGGGAGGGGTGGGGGGGCAGGGGTGAAGGGTGAAGTAGCAGGAGGGCAAAGAGAAGTGTGGTGATAGGAAGAGCTTGGAGAAAAAAAAAGTAAGAGAACAGAAGGGGAAGGGAGGATGGTTTAAGGAGTGTGGGGGGCAGGAAGGAAGGGTGAGGGAGGCAGGGTGTGGTGAGGGAGAGGTGTAGGAGGGAAGATGTTGGTAGAGGGAGGGTCGGATGGCAGGGTAAAGGGAAGGGAGGGGCAGCGAGGCAGGGTGTGGTGAGGGAAAAGTATATGGATGGAGTATTGGTAGTGGTAGGGGCGGAAGGCAGGGTGAGGGGAAGGGAGGGGCAGGGAGGCAGGGTGTGGTGAGGGAAAAGTATATGGACGGAGTATTGGTAGTGGTAGGGGCGGAAGGCGGGGTGAGGGGAAGGGAGGGGCAGGGAGGAATAGGGGGGCGGGGTGGAAGGGTGGGGGGTCCAGCCTTGCCCTTCAGCCTGGGCGGGGCCGCGGGGGCAGGGCAGGGCAGGACGGATCTTTCCCGCTCTGTTATTCTTTACCGGTACGGCAGACTTCTCGGGAATAACTTGTGTTTGTTTAGTATAATTCGGTCTGCCTCCTGTGTATATATTCCCCGCTTAACCTCCCCTTCCCGTCGCGCAGCGAGGAAACAACACGCCCACCCGCCCCGCCCCAGACGCCGCCGCAGGGGAAGGACGTCCTGCGGCGGCTGTCAGCTGGGAGTTTATGCGTCTTGGAGGAATTATTTGGAGCGAGTCGTGACAGCGGAGCGAGGAGGGATGTGGACGGGGCGGAGAGGAGGGGCGTCGGGGAAGTGTCTTGGCCTCTGATTGGATCAGTCGAGTGAACTGGGTCAAGGCCACGGCTGACGCGTGACCCCTCGCCGCGCTGAGGGGAGGAGGCTGTGTGAGGCTCCCTGGTCCCTGACTCCTACGCCTTGACCACCGTGCCTCCTCAGCTTCGCATGCGACATGAGCCACGAGTCGCGGGCGTCGTGTCTCAGAGCTGGGACGAGCCTCAGGTCGGCGCGGTTTTGGAGTTTTGTGTTAAATGTTCCGGAAAGACTACCCCTCCGTCTGCAACATTTGTGGTCCGGGAGGCGACAGAGGGCCAGCGAGGCGGCACTTAGGCTGAGCGGCCCTCGCGCCCCTTTCTCGCCACTCGCTGCGCCGACACACTTTTCCGACACGTTGCTTTGGGTTATCTTGGGCGCCTTGGGGGAAAGGTTAGCCAAGTCGATTCTGGTGAATAATCTAACCTCGAGGCACCTTTCTCCGTCTGTTCGACACTCGCTATGCACAGAACAGTCACCTTCACCTTTCCGTCTCTGTATCCCCCTGCCTCGCCCCACCCCCTTTCCCCCTCCCTCACCACGTCCCTTGAGCACCTAGTAAGGGCGACGAGGAAGCAGACTGGCCTTTACCTGCTCCTCCATCACCGCCTGGCCCTCGGATCTCCTCCTCGGCCCTTACTCGATCTTACTCCTATTGTCTCCATTGTCTTCAAGGATACTCACCTTACCTTGCCCCCCCCTCCCTTCCGTCACCCTCCACCCTTCACTCCTCTCCATCCACTTCGCGCCGACCCACGCGAGTATGTGATTGTGATTATATGCACGTGTCTGTCCGTGTGTGTCCATGTGTACGTGTGTGTGTGTGTGTGTGTGTGTGTGTGTGTGTGTGTGTGTGTGTGTGTGTGTGTGTGTGTGTGTGTGTGTGTGTGTGTGTGTGTGTGTGTGTGTGTGTGTGTGTGTGTGTGTGTGTGTGTGTGTCCATGTGTACGTGTGTGTGTGTGTGTGTGTGTGTGTGTGTGTGTGTGTGTGTGTGTGTGTGTGTGTGTGTGTGTCTGCCTGACCAGTGCCCCGCGGCCCCGGCACACCCGCCTCATGTCCCCGCGGGCTCCTCACTCGCCGCCGTGGCCGTGCTGCAGCTCCGGCAAAGTCAGTCAGTGTGGCCGCGGCCGTTGGCGGGTGCAGAGGTGGGTGTTGCCGCCGCCCGAGCGCCGGGCTGGAATGGCTCCGCTGCGTGACAATCGGTGGCTCATTGACCCGGTGGCTCCGGCAGACCGCTTCGTGGCATGATATTCGGACGTCAGATAATTTTCCTCAGCGTTTACGTTCCTCGTGGTTAAAATATAATGTGTATTACGTGCACATACGTAACATTCATGAACATTGGGAGGAAGTTAATATGTTTGTAACTATTTTGAGAATATGCAGCTGATTGTTGCTAAAAGAAACGGTGATAGTAAACTGTTAAGAGACTCTGCAACTGACTGGACGGGCAGAAAAGCATTTTGCTAAAGAGTTTCTCCGGAGAAGGAGATCCATTAATCTCAGATGCATGCACACAAACACGCACACGCCGGGAAATGCACACAAACACGCACACGTACCCACACATACATAAACACACACACACACACACACACACACACACACACACACACACACACACACACACACACACTCACTCACTCTCTCACGGCCCCGGCTTTCACAGGTGATACTCAACGGCGGAACTCTGATCAATTTTAAGTGTGTCGACAATCTCAGGACCCGCCTCGCCGCGCCTTGCCCCGCCCCGCCCTGTGCCCCCTCCGCTACTAGTCCCGAACAGTCCCTAGCAGTGCCCCAGCCCGACGAGCCGCCCAGTGCCCCCGTGCCACAGCCGCGCCGGGCAGCTGCCGTGCAGGCCATGGCGCGCCGCGTGTAGCCGCTGCGGCGCGTGGCAGGGCAGGAGGCGGTCTTTGACTCCCCATGTGAAGGCGACGACCCGCGGCCCGAGTCACTGCAGCGTCGCCAGGATCCCCGCCCGCCCTCAAGAGGTGAGTTGTGCCCAGAGTTGTAGCTCAAAAATGGCCTTCCTCTATAGACTCTCCTCATTCCTACGACTTGAACGCCTCTCAGAGAGGAGTGGCAGGACAGCTCTGGAAATATATGAGTAAGGCTGTTTGGCACGTTTTCTGGCCTTCCTTTTTCTGTAGTGTTTTTTCTTTCCTACGACTTGAACGCCTTCCAGAGGGGATTAGAAAACATCTCTGGAAATAGATCTGAGTAAGGTCGTTTGGTACCTTCCTGGTCCTCCTTCTGTAGTTCTTTCTCATGACTTGAACGCCTTCCAGAGGGGATCAGCAAGACGCCTCTGGAAATTGATCCGAGTAAGGTCGTTTGGCATCTTCCTGGTCTTCCTCTCTCTGTAGTTCTTTATTCCCACGACTTCCTGGAAACAGATATGAATAAGGACGTTCTGCACCTTCCCGGCTTTCCTTCTGTAGTTCTTAGACTCCTTTCAGAGGGGGGTAGCAAGACATGTCTGGAAATAGATCCGAGTAAGGTCTTTTGGCATCTTTTTTTTTTTTTTAATAAGTAGCAGCAAGTTACGGGCGTTGTTTTGCCGTTTTGCCCTCGGTCTGTCTTCCTTCCGTTAAAAAAAAATCATTGCCCCGTTTACCTGTTCATTTCCTCTCTCAGTAAGACCTTCGCCAAGCGTCTCTTTACGTGGACGGACGAACAAATAAAAGTGTAAGTTGTACCTGGAAAATTAACTAGCGATCCGTTTACCTTTCCCTCTCCCATTACTGTCTTTGGTAAGTGTCGCTCCACGAGAACAGGTGAACGAATAAAGATGTGTGACACCTGAAGAGCGGCAATTACGGGTCCGTTTATTTTATCCTCTCCCAATACAACGTTTATTATATTGAAGAAACCTTTTTACATGAACAGGAGAACAAATGAAAGTGTAAGATGTACCTGGGAAACGGCATTGCAGACTCGTTCACCTGTTCACCTCTCCTTCTCCCAACATAACATGAGCAAGTAAAGGTGGGAGCCGTGCCTGAGATCAATTAACCATCCGACTGTTTTTTTTTTTTTTTTTTTTACAGCTAAGGAGACAGTTCTAGGGCGTAAAGAAAATATTGAAAAAAAGCCCGCTACTTACTGCTCCTGAATAGAGGTCAAAGGAGTGGCCAAAAAGAGGTCAATTTCGGGAGGAGAGGTTGTCATTCATCACTCATCCATTACTAGGCGTCTCCACCTCAACAGACGAACAAATACAGGTGTAATTAATTCCTGCTGGAGGTAATTAAGTAACCGTTCAATTATTCATCTCGTCATTCAGTCATTACTCATCATCTCCACGTCAACAGAAGAACAAATACAGGTGTGATATGTCTCTTCCGAACTCTTATTAGCGGATCGTTCAACTTCTCTACCGTTCAACTTCTCTACCGTTCAACTTCTCTACCGTTCAACTTCTCTACCATCACATTCACTACTTCGGTGCCTCTCTTCGCGTTGCTAGGCTCACCAGTACAGCTCTGAGGGAAGGAAGGGGAGGGAGCCGTCTGTTAACTTTATCTACCATCACACCCATTACTTCGGTGCCTCTCTTCGCGTTGCTAGGCTCACCAATACAGCTCTGAGGGAAGGGAGGGGACGGAGCCGTATGTTAGTCTTCTCTACCATCACAGCCATTACTTCGGAGCTTCTCTTCACCTTACCAGCGGACCCATGCAACTGTAAGGGAGGGAGGGAAGAGGGAAGGACCGCAGGGTGTATCTATTTTAGGCGAACTGATACAACCGTGAGGGAATGAGCGGCAGCAAGGTGAATCTGTTCCAGCCACGCCAATATGAGAGGGAAGGAGGGAAGGGCAGCACTGTGTATCCGTTTCACCCACGCCAATACAGGAGGGAAGGAGGGCAGGGCAGGGCGGGGAGGCGTATCTGTTTCGTCGCTTCCTGTGATTTAGGAGACTCGTAGGTCGCCCCCGCCTCAGGTCACGATGCCGCCGTATGTTGTGTTTTATTAGCGGGAGCAAGGCGGCAGGAGCGAACACGAGGGCGGAGAGGGCGGGAAAAAGGACGCGCCATGAAGAAAATGAAACGGGAAGAGGATGGAAGTGGAGAAGAAGAGAAGAGAGTGGAAGAAGACGAGAAAATAAGACAGCGGGAGGAAGGGATACATAGGAGAGGAAGAGAGGATACTGAAACGGGAAGAGGATGGAAGGAGAGAAGAAGAGAAGAGAGTGGAAGAAGACGAGAAAATAAGAGAGCGGGAGGAGGGATACATAGGAAGAGAGGAAGGGAGGAAAATGAAACGGGAAGAGGATGGAACAAGAGAAGAAAGTGGAGGAAAGGAATACATGGGAGGAGAGGAAGGGAGGAAATTGAAACGGGAAGAGGATGGAAGAAGAGAAGAAGGGAAGAAAGTGGAGGAAAGGAATACATGGGAGGGGAGGAAGGGAGGAAATTGAAACGGGAAGAGGATGGAAGAAGAGAAGAAGAGAAGATGGAGGAAAAAAGGAAGATAGACTAAGAAAGGAAGCAATGGGAGGAAAATGGGAAAAAATAAACGAAGAAAAACCGTTAGAAGAAAGAAGATAGACTGAAGAAGAAAGCAACAAGAGAGAATGTGAAGAAAAGATGAAGAAAATCGCAAGTAGAAAAGAGGAAAGAGTAGACGGATGGAAAATTAGAAGAAAACACGAAGAACAAAAGAACGCAAGAAAACGAAGATAGAAGGAGGAAGGATGGAAGGAAGGAAAGAAGGAACAGAGCAAAGGTAAGATAGCTAGAGGAAGGAATAGATAGGAGAAGAGGATGGGAAGAAGGACGCGAGGGAAGGAATATTAAACTGGAAGATGATGGAAGAAGAGGAAAAAGAGAAGAATGGAAGAAGACAAGAAGAAAAACAGAATGAGTTAAAGTAAGAGAGAGAAAGGAAGGAATTCATAGGAGGAGAGGATGGGAAGAAGGACGCGAGGGAAGGAATATTAAACTGGAAGATGATGGAAGAAGAGGAAAAGAGAAGAATGGAAGAAGACAAAAAGAGAAGAAGATGAAGAGAAAAGCGGGAGGATCGAATACAAGGAAGGAGAAAAGAGGAGAAAGAACGCAGTGGGAAAGAAGACAAAAGGAGAGGAGAATAAAAGAAAACAAGAAGATGAGAGAATGAACCATGGGAGGAGGGAGGAAGGGGAGAACATGAGAGAGAAGAGAAAGGGAATAAGGGCGGAATGAGAGGAAAATGAAACGGGAGGAGTGTAAAAAGAAGACAAACAAGAGAAGAAGATGATTTATGGGAGAAGCGAGAACAGGGAAAGGACGGGAAAAGGACGGGAAAAAAGGACGGAATAGGAGGGAAAATACGACGGAAAGAGGATGGAACGGGAAAAGGAAGGGAAGAAGATAAGAAAGAGAAGAGAACCACAGGAGAAGAGGAGCTAAAGAAGAGAGACGGGAAGAGCAAAAGCGAGGAAAGAAAGGACAGGGAAAGGAGGAGGAAAATACAACGGAAAGATAAAGAAAAAGGAAGAGAATGGGAAGAAAACACGAAGAAAACCGCGAGAAAAAGAGGATAAAAGGAGGAAGAAAGGAACAAAGAGAAAATGGGAGGAAAAATGAAGAAAAAACGCTAGAAAAAAAGAAGATAGAGAAAGAGAGCAACGGGAAAAGAATGGGAAGAAAACACGAAGAAAACCGCGAGAAAAAGAGGATAGAAGGAGGAAGAAAGGAACAAAGAGAAAATGGGAGGAAAAAATGAAGAAAAAACGCTAGAAAAAAAAGATAGAGGAAAAAAGCAACGGGAAGAGAATGGGAAGAAAACACGAAGAAAACCGCGAGAAAAAGAGGATAGAAGGAGGAAGAAAGGAACAAAGAGAAAATGGGAGAAAAAATGAAGAAAAAACGCTAGGAAAAAGAAGATAGAGGAAGAAAGCAAGGGGAGGAGAATGGGAAGAAAATATGAAGAAAATCGCAAGTAGAAAAGATGAAAGAGTAGGCGGAAAGAAAATTAGAAGGAAACAAGAACAAAAAAACACAAGAAAAAGAAGAATAGAAGGAAGGAACAGAAGGGAGAACAGGAAGAGAGAGAAAGAAAAGGGGAACAGGAGGGAAAGGGATGCGAAAAAGAAACGAAGAGGGAAATGCGGAAGAAGATGAACTGGAAGGATGGATGAGAGGGGGAGAAGAGGGCGAGAAGGAGAAGACAGGAGAACTTGGAAGCAGAGAAAGGAAGGAAGAAAGAGAGATGGAAGAAAGACAAAACAGGAGGAGAAAGAGACAGGAGAAGAAAAGAAGTGAGAGAAAGAAGAACAGGAGAATGGGAGGGAAAGACGGAAGAAGAAGAAGAGAGAAGGGAGATGGAGAGAAAACGAAAGAGAAGCAAAAAAGAAGAATCAGGAGGGAGAAGCGACAGAAGTGAGAGAAAAGAACAAAAAAAGATGAAAAGGGAAAAATGGGAAGGAAAAGAGAACATAAGTGAGAGGAGAACATAGGAATGGACAGAAAGAAAAGGAAGAGAGGGGGAGAGGAGAAGGGAAAAGAAGGGAAAAGAAAGAATTGGGAGGAGGAGAACAGGTTAGGGGAATGCGAGAAGAGAGGTGAGAGAGAGGAGGGAAAAAAGAAGGGAGGGGTGAGAGAAGGACATGAGTCATCGAAATAAGTGTAAAGGAAGGATGGATGTTAACGGGTTACTATTATATTCTCTCTCTCTCTCTCTCTCTCTCTCTCTCTCTCTCTCTCTCTCTCTCTCTCTCTCTCTCTCTCTCTCTCTCTCTCTCTCTCTCTCTCTCTCTCTCTCTCTCTCTCTCTCTCTCTTTTCATTTCTTTTTCTCTCTCTTGATCTCTCTCTCTCTCTCTCTCTCTCTCTCTCTCTCTCTCTCTCTCTCTCTCTCTCTCTCTCTCTCTCTCTCTCTCTCTCTCTCTCTCTCTCTCTCTCTCTCATATCTCTTTCTCTCTCTCATCTCTCTCTTCTCTCTCTCTCTTTCCTTATCTCTCTTCTCTCTTCTCTCTCTCTTTTCTCTTATTCTCCTTCTTCTTTCTCTTCCTTTCTCTTCCTTTCTCCTCCTCTTCTTCTTCCTCCTTCTCTTCTTTCTTCCTCCTTCCTTTCCTCCTTCTTCTTCCTTTCCATTACGTCTTTCCAATACTCTTCCCTTCCATGTTCTTCTCCTTTCTTCCTCTTCTCCTTCTCCTTCCTTCTCTTCTTCTTTTCTCTTCCTCCTTCAATCTCGTCTTTGCTTCTTCCTTCCTTTCCTCACTACGATACTTTCTCTCCTCTCCTTTATTCTCGTCTCCTCTCTTTCGCTTCCTACCTTCCTATCTATCATTCGCCTTTTGTATCCTATTCTGACTATTTTTTTCCCTTTTCTTTCCTTCCTGTTACTCTCCTTTCATCTCTTCTCTTCTTCCCTTCCTCTCTCTTCTCCATTCACTTCCTCATTCCTTTCTCTCTTTGTTTTCTTGTTTCCTTTTCTCTCCACGCTGTTCTTTCTTTCCTCCCTCTTGCTCCCCTTTCATCCCATCTCTCCTTTCTTTCCTACCTATCCAATTTCCTTCGTCCTTTCTTCATTTCCTTTTTTTTCTTGTTTCATTTTCTTCTTCTCTCCTTCCCTTTCTGTTTATTCTTCCTTCCTCATTCCTTTCTTCTGCCCTTTTCTTTAGTGCTGTTTCTTTTCATCTTATCTCCTCTTCTTTTCCTATCTTATCCTAGTCTACATTTCTTTCCTTAGTTCTTTCTTCCTTCTTCTTTTCTCCTATTCCTTTTCATATCATCTCCTCTTCTCTTCCTCTTTATCTTCAGCCTCCATTTCCTTCCTTATCCCTTTCTCCTTCTCATCTTCTCTCCATCCATCTATCCTTAGCTTACAGTCCTTTCTTCCTTCCTTTCTCTTCTTTATTCCTATTCCTTTCTCTTTTCCTCTCCATCTATCCCTCTATCCTTAGCCTACATTCCTTCCTTCCTTCCATTTCTTTATTCCTTTTCCTTTCTATCCTCGCCATCCATCCATCTCTACTGTCCTTCCTTCCTTCCTTCTCTTTATTCCTGTTCCTTTCTATCCTCGCCATCCATCCATCTCTACTGTCCTTTCCTTCCATTTCTGTATTCCTTTTCCTTTCTATCCTCGCCATCCATCCATCTCTACTGTCCTTCCTTCCTTCCTTCTCTTCATTCCTGTTCCTTTCTATCTCCTCCTTCAACACGTTACCACCAGGGGGCGCCGGCATAACCACGGGGGTAGAAGGAGGAACAGAGGTACAAGTAGAGTCGCCCCTATATCTCCTATGGGTTCCCGGAATGAGCTCTTCCCTCTACAAACACGCGAGCTGCTGTTGTGAATAGTTGATGAATTCTTGCAAGTCGTCAATTTGGCTTCGCATGTGTAAATGTGTGAGGAGTGTCAGAGATGGAGCGACATGGGCGGTGCATTAGAGGGTACACGGACATAGAGTCAACCATTTATTGCTGACACTTCGCTTCTCCCTTTCTTCCTTTTCTTCCTTCCTTTATTCGTATTTTTATTCCATTTCATCTCTTTCTCTTTTTCTTCTGCTTTATTCTCCTTTTTCATCTAGTTTATCTCCTTTCTTGTACACTTCTCTTCTCTTCTTCCTCTTCTTCTCTCCCTTATTCTTCTTGCAGTTCATCTTTTTCCGTCTATGCTTCTCTTCCTCTTCTTCTTCTTCTCTCCCTTCTTCTTCTTCTTCTTCTTCTTCTTCTCTCTCTTCTTCTTCTTCTTCTTCATCCAGTTCGTCTTTTTCCTTCTATGGTTCTCTTTCTCTTCTTCCTTTCCTTCTCTCCTTTCTTTTTTTCATCATCCAGTTCGTCTTTTTCCTTCTATGCTTCTCTTCCTCTTCTTCCTTTCCTTCTCTCCTTTCTTCTTTTACTTCATCCAGTTCATCTTTTTCCTTTTATGGTTCTCTTCCTCTTCTTCCTCTTCTTCTCTCCTTTCTTTTTTTCATCATCCAGTTCGTCTATTTCCTTCTATGTTTCTCTTCCTCTTTCTTTTCTCCTCTCTTCTCCTTCTTCATTCATTTCATCTCATTCCTCCTATGTTTATCCTCTTCTTCCTTTAATACTCTCCTTTCTTCTCCTTCATTCAGTTCCTCTCTTTCCTTCTCCACTTGTCTTCCTCTTCCTCTTCTTCTCTTCCTCCCCCTCCTCTTACTACTTTTATTTCTCCTCTATTTCTTCCTCCAACGTTTTTTTTTGTCATTCTCTCCTTCTTTCAATGTTTTTTTCTTTCTTTCCGACACTTCCTCCTCCTCTCCTTCTTTTCCACCCACCCACGCTCTTCCTCCTCCTCCT